>NW_012104599.1:1124882-1127120 GCF_000951045.1 Mandrillus leucophaeus
AAAAAAAAAAAAAAAAAAGAATAAAAGAATGGCTACTCCATAGACAGAGCAGCCCAAGGGCTGCTGGTTGCCCATTTTTGTGGGTTTTTTCTTGATTATATGCTGAACAAGGGGTGGATCATTCATGTCTCCCCTTTTTAGACCATATAGGGTAACTTCCTGACTTTGCCATGACATTTGTAAACTGTTTAATGACATTGTTGAGCCACTGTAGTCCTCAGACTTATTATGTGAGATAGGTCTTTATTATTTATGTCAATTTTAGTTGTGGATTCTTTACTTGCAGCTGAAAGCTTCCTAACTGATATCCCATCCTTATACCATGTCGGTTATCCCATGATGTACAATTGGCTCATACACACTTGCAAGAGCCATCCTGAATTTTCAAAACCTTTGAGAGCTGGTTAAGAACACAGTAGCTTGAAACCAACTCTGGTGGGAATATTTCCACCCCAGAAATTGGCAAATACTACAAATTAGGCCTCCCCCCAACCAGGAGTCAGTTGTTAAACATCTATCAGTACACAACTGGTTACGTTTTTTACTGAAAAAAAAAAAAAAAAGCTCCTAAAATGTCATGTTTACTTAAAATGATATTGGCACATATCAGACTTGTAGAGCCTTCTATTTTCATCTTACCTAATAACAAATGGATGAGTACATTTTAGCTTGATGTTTTGTGTTGTCACATAATGATATGCCTAATGATCTGAAAGTATTAATTTCACTAAGACTGATCATTTAAAGGAAGTTGGGCATGGTAGCTCACACCTGTGATCCCAGCACTTTGGGAGGCTGAGGCAGGAGGATTACTTGAGGCCAGGAGTTCAAGACCAGCCTGGGCAACATAGCAAAATATCTCTACAAAATTTAAAAAAAAATCAGCCAGTTATTCCCAGCATATCCATAATAGAAATTAAAAAGAAAAAATTAGCTAGGTGTGTGGTGGCACACACCTGTAGTCCCAGCTACTTGGAAGGCAGAGGTTGGAGAATCACCTGAGCCCAGGAAGCAGAGGTTGTGGTGAGCTGAGATCATGCCACTGCACTCCAGCCTGAGTGACAGAGAAAGACCTTGTCTCAAAAATAGTAATAAAAATAAAGGAACTCTGTGATGAGTCCCATGTATTTGGAGTCATCTTCCCCAATTTCCTACTTCAAATGTATCTAGCTGGGTACCCGTCTATCATCTAAAATGAGTCATCATCTCCTGAGCCCAGATTTATTACAGTTTGTTTCTTACACTAGTCTGGGTTCTTCTGATTTGTGCTAAAGACTCCCTTCTCCCCACTATTCCAGGAAGTTGCTACTACAGTCAGCTTTAAAGACATTTTATTGGTTATTGCTAGGTAGATTTCTTACTCTGCCTGGTTCAAAAGGCTCATGGGCACATGGATTTTTCTTTTTTTGTCTGGAGTGGTAAAAAGGTGAGGTTACTCCAACAAGGGAACAGGCATTGCTGACTTTCATCTTTGGTTTGGCCCCTGATATGATTTGGATCTGTGTCCCCACCAAATCTCATGTGAAATTGTAATCCCCAGTGTTGGAGATGGTGTCTGGTGGGAGGTGACTGGATCATGAGGGCAGAGTTGCACCATCCCCCCTTTGGTACTGTATAGTGTGAGTTCTTACAAGATCTGGTTATTAAAAATGTGTGTGGCATCTCCCCCACCCCTTTGGTCCTGCTCCTGCCATGTAAGATGCCTGCTCCCACTTTTTCCTGGGGCATCCCCAAAAGCAGATGCTGCCATGCTTCCCATACAGCCTATGGAACCAAGAGCCAATTACACCTCTTTTCTTTATAAATTATCCAGTCTCAGGTATTTATTTATAGGAATGTGAGAACAGACTAATACAGAAAATTGGTACCAGAAGTGGGGTATTTCTATAAAGATACCTGAAAATGCGGAAGCGGCTTTGAAACTGGGTAATAGGCAGATGTTGGAAGAGTGTGGAGGGCTCAGAAGAAGACAGAAAGATTAGAAGATTTGGAACTTCCTAGAGACTCGTTAAATGGTTGTGACCAAAATGCTGATAGTGATATGGAACAGAGATGGCCAGGCTGATGACGTCTCAGACAGAGATGAGGAACTTAACTGAGAACTGGAGCAAAGATCATTTTTCCTATGCTTTAGCAATGAATTCGGAGCCATTGTGCCCCTGCCTTAGGTATATGTGGAACTTTGAATTTGATTTAGGGTATCTAGTGGAAGAAAATGCTTTTTTTTTTTTTTTTTTT
>NW_012104599.1:1127170-1140139 GCF_000951045.1 Mandrillus leucophaeus
AAGACCTTGTCTCAAAAATAGTAATAAAAATAAAGGAACTCTGTGATGAGTCCCATGTATTTGGAGTCATCTTCCCCAATTTCCTACTTCAAATGTATCTAGCTGGGTACCCGTCTATCATCTAAAATGAGTCATCATCTCCTGAGCCCAGATTTATTACAGTTTGTTTCTTACACTAGTCTGGGTTCTTCTGATTTGTGCTAAAGACTCCCTTCTCCCCACTATTCCAGGAAGTTGCTACTACAGTCAGCTTTAAAGACATTTTATTGGTTATTGCTAGGTAGATTTCTTACTCTGCCTGGTTCAAAAGGCTCATGGGCACATGGATTTTTCTTTTTTTGTCTGGAGTGGTAAAAAGGTGAGGTTACTCCAACAAGGGAACAGGCATTGCTGACTTTCATCTTTGGTTTGGCCCCTGATATGATTTGGATCTGTGTCCCCACCAAATCTCATGTGAAATTGTAATCCCCAGTGTTGGAGATGGTGTCTGGTGGGAGGTGACTGGATCATGAGGGCAGAGTTGCACCATCCCCCCTTTGGTACTGTATAGTGTGAGTTCTTACAAGATCTGGTTATTAAAAATGTGTGTGGCATCTCCCCCACCCCTTTGGTCCTGCTCCTGCCATGTAAGATGCCTGCTCCCACTTTTTCCTGGGGCATCCCCAAAAGCAGATGCTGCCATGCTTCCCATACAGCCTATGGAACCAAGAGCCAATTACACCTCTTTTCTTTATAAATTATCCAGTCTCAGGTATTTATTTATAGGAATGTGAGAACAGACTAATACAGAAAATTGGTACCAGAAGTGGGGTATTTCTATAAAGATACCTGAAAATGCGGAAGCGGCTTTGAAACTGGGTAATAGGCAGATGTTGGAAGAGTGTGGAGGGCTCAGAAGAAGACAGAAAGATTAGAAGATTTGGAACTTCCTAGAGACTCGTTAAATGGTTGTGACCAAAATGCTGATAGTGATATGGAACAGAGATGGCCAGGCTGATGACGTCTCAGACAGAGATGAGGAACTTAACTGAGAACTGGAGCAAAGATCATTTTTCCTATGCTTTAGCAATGAATTCGGAGCCATTGTGCCCCTGCCTTAGGTATATGTGGAACTTTGAATTTGATTTAGGGTATCTAGTGGAAGAAAATGCTTTTTTTTTTTTTTTTTTTGAGACAGAGTCTCGCTCTGTCACCCAGGCTGGAGTGCAGTGGCGCCATATCGGCTCACTGCAAGCTCTGCCTTCTGGATTCATGCCATTCTCCTGCCTCAGCCTCCCAAGTAGCTGGAACTACAGGCGCCCGCCAATTTATTCTATTTTTTAGAGATGGGGTTTCACCATGTTAGCCAGGATGGTCTCAATCTCTTGACCTCGTGATCTGCCCACCTCAGCCTCCAAAAGTGCTGGGATTACAGGCGTGAGCCACCATGCTCAGCCTTCTGGTGGAAGAAATTCCTAAGCAGCAAAGCATTCAAGATTTAGCCTTGCTGCTTCTAACAGCGTATGCTCATGTGCATGAGCAAAGAAATGACATAAAACTGGAACTTATATTTAAAAGGGAAGCAAAGCATAAAAGTTTGGAAAATTTGTAGCCTGGCCATGTGGCAGAAAAGCAAAGCCCATTTTCAGGGCAGAAATTCAAGCTCGCTGCAGAAATTTACTTAGTAAAAAGCAGCCAATTGCTGATAGTCAAGACAATCAGGTTAAGCCCTCAAGACATTTCAGAGATCTAATAGACAGCCTCTCCCATCACAGGCCCAGAGGCCTAGGAGGATTGAATGGTTCCATGGGCCAGGTCCAGGGCCCTGTTGCCCTGAATAGCCTCAGGACTCTGCTCCCTACATCCCAGCCACTCCACCGCCAGCCATGGCTCAAAGGTGTCTGGATACAGCTCAAGCTGGTGCTTCAGAGGGTGCAAGCCATAAGCCTTGGCAGCTTCCACATGGTGTTAAGCCTGCAGGTGCACAGGGTGCAAGAGTTGAGACTTGGGAGCCTCTGCCTAGATTTCAGAAGATGTATGGCAAAGCCTGGATGTGCAGGCAGAAGCCTGCTGCAGGGGCAGAGCCCTCATGGATAACCTGCTAGGGTACTGAGGAGGGAAAGTGTGGGATTGGAGCCCCCACAGAGAGTCCCCACTGAGGCACTGCCTGGTGGAACTGTGAGAAGAGAGCCACCATCCTCCATACCCTGGAATGGTAAAGCCACCAACAGCTTGCACCATACACCTAGAAAAGCCACTAGCACTTAACACTAGTCCATGAGGGCATCAATGGGAGCTGAACCACAGGGGCAGAGCTGCCCAAGGCTTTGGGAGCCCACCCCTTGCAACAGTGTGCCCTGGATGTGAGACATGGAGTCAAAGGAGATTTTGGAGCTTTAAGAGTTAATGACTGCCCTGCTGGGTTTCAGACTTGCATAGGGCCTGTAGCCCCTTTCTTTTGGTTGATTTCTCACTTTTGGAGTGGGAATATTTACCCAATACGTGTACCTCTTTTGTATCTTGGAAGTAACTTGTTTTTGATCGTACAGGCTCATAAGTGGAAGGGACTTGTGTTGTCTCAGATGAGACTTTGGACTGTGGACTTTTGAGTTAATGCTGGAATTATTTGAGACTTTGCGGGGCTACTGAGAAGGGGATGATTGTACTTTGCAATGTGAGAAGGACATAAGATTTGCAGGGGCCAGGGGCAGAATGATATGGCTTGGAACTGGTCCCCACCAAATCTCATATCAAAATGTAATCCCCAGTGTTGGGAGGTGGGGACTGGTGGGAAGTGACTGGATCATGAGGGTGGAGTTCCCATGAATGGTTTAGCACCATCCCCCTTTGGTACTGTATAGTGAGTGCTCACAAGATCTGGTTGTTTAAAAGTGTGTGGTACCCCCTGATCCCTGGTCCCACTCCTGCCATGCAAGATGCCTGCTCTTGCTTTGTCTTCCATCATGACTGTAAGTTTCCTGAGGCCTCCCCAGTCATGCTTCCTGTACAGCCTGCAGAACCACATGTGAGCCAATCAAACCTCTTTTCTTTATAAATTACCCGGTCTCAGGTATTTCTTTATAGCAATGAGAGAATGGACTAATACAGCCCCTATATGAACTATCTTCCTCCTTCTGAAAAAAGGCTTGGCTATCTTTTTGTTTTCTTTCTTCCTTACTTTTTGGATATTCTTTCTCTTCCTTTGTGGCAGATGAGGCCTGTCCTTGCTTGAGAAGGAGCAGGTTTAGAGGTATTTATTTATTGCCATAAGTCTTGTAGAAACTTTTCTTGTGATGCTGACAAGCATGGTCTCTGTTCCACTTAAGTGGTAACATCTGAAACTCAGAGTTGGCTTGGGACAGCCTTTGGCCTATTTCGTTCTGGACTAGTCAAGCCCACCTAGCTTAGGCACAGGTGTTGTCACATCCACCCCATAAACTTGATTACACAAGAGGATAAACCTGGGCTCAGGTTTATGATGTGCTTGCCAAGCACTGCTTTCCTTCTCAGGAAAGGGTTGCTGAGGCATGGTAAGATTGGATTGGGTTCTGCTGGATCATGGGAAAATTTTCCTGCCCAAATATTTTTCTTACTGCAAAGTCAAAATGGCCTGTAAGCCAGAGTTCACTGTCCAGCTCTAGCCCTCCTCAATCCAGGAGTGTCTGGTGAACTGTATCACAACACAGTAGGTGAATTGGTTGTGCCTGCTTTTACCCTAAGGCTTAAGATTTCAGCTGATTCGGCTGGACGTGTTGGCTCACACCTGTAATCCCAACACTTTGGGAGGCCAAGGCAGGCGGATCGCCTGATGTGAGGAGTTCAAGACCAGCCTGTCCAGCATGGTGAAACTCCATCTCTACTAAAAAGACAAAAAAATTAGCTAGGCGTGGGGGCACATGCCTGTAATCCCAGCTACCCAGGAGGCTGAGGCAGGAGAATCACTTGAACCCAGGAGGTGGAGGCTACAGTAAGCTGAGATGGCACCACTGCACTCCAGCCTGGGTGACAGAGCAAGACTCCATCTCAAAAATAATTCAGCTAATTCACTTCCTAGTCATTTCTAGAGTTGGACTGCATATTCTTTTGTGACCCATAACAGTTTGAGTCAGAACGACCATGTGTCTGTGAACCAATCTGAAATTGATACGGACATCTCCAAGCTGCCTAAAACTTTATATAGAGTTCTTCTAGCTCTATGTGTCCTTTAATCATACACATTTTGGAACTCCAGTGTGCCTGCTCTGGGAAATGCAATGCTAGCCTACATTGGGCCTTTTTCAGTGGTGTGTTAGAAACTGACTGAGGGGGTGGGGGATCCACAATCTGCAGCAATTTCTAATTTCTATGATATAAATATTCCTACCATTGTCCATTAAAAGCTACCAACCTGATGTCACTGCACATCAAGTTGGGAAGAGATGCACACAATTGGTTCTCCTGTGGGGAGCCAGCAAAAGCCAGCCGCAACACACCACGGCTTTGCACATTTTTAAAAAGGCACCCCCTGGTGGATAAATTAAGACAGGTATCCCCTTTGGGCAAATCAGAAAAAGACATCTCTTCTGGGGAGACCTGTGCCACATGTACACCTTAGTGAGAAGGCAGGAGCCCCTTCCTCCACACATAGCTTGTTGAGGGGAATGTGAACTAGATTTTTAGGTCCATTCGCCTCCTTAACTGCGTACTTTTGTGCAGTGCAAAATCAGCTCAACCTTACAAGGCAGTCCAGCCACTGATTCATGACCACCTCGTAGTTAAGTAAAATGGATGGAATAGAAGAGAGCCAAGTTACCAAGCAGTCTGAAAGCCTGCTTTATGCGGATAATTATAGGATGATATTGCCAGATGGAATATTAGTTGTTCTTAATGTTAGTCTAATCAAAAGAAGGCTATTATTGCTAAAAAGGGCCTCCAACTATACCATTCCAAGGACAGACATGATATAGCTAAGACGACTTGGGAAATGTGATATCTACAGTACTACATAGAGTCCAACTCACTAAATATATTGATCTTTAGTGATTTAAATCCTAACAACAGTCAAACACAGGCATAATGTGAATATTTAAATTTAATGTAGTTCTTTCCTATTTAACAAACAGTTTTCTGTAACTCCTATTTAGGCTACCAATTACCCTGTGAAAGTTATCCTCCCCCCTTTTTTACAGATGAGAAAGCAGGTTGAGAGATCAAATAATTCAAGGTGACTCAAAAAATAATTCAAGGTGACTCTTCCTTTTAAAAACTAAGTATGTAATGGATAATATGCAACTGATTTCTTATGAAACATAACATTTATGTTTTTAGATTTTCTTTGCCTTTAACTCAAGGTAAGTCCAGTTTAAACCTATACTTTTTGTAATTAGCCAAATCAAATGATCATAATTCAAAGATGCTAAAATAGAATGCTACACAGTGATGCTGATAAATACTGTCGATTAGCCAGCAAACAGTAATGTGAATTTGCTGCAGGACGATCATTCTGACTTAGATATAATAGAAAGATTTTAGATAAAATAGAAAACTTTTTAAAGAAATTCAACTATATCCTAAAACTTGACCTGGTCAAACTTATTCCATATTATATTCAGCTGCTCTAATATACAGCAGGTTGAAGATAAAATAATGACAGAATTTGACTGGTCTAAACATACAAATATATTTTCCCCCTTATCTTTCTTTCCTTGGGAAAATAAGAAAAAGAAAACATTACTCTGTTTACTCAGAAAGCAAGGAGAGCAGCACCTTCTCCTGGACTCTGTGACTGTCAGCCTTCTTGTCATCACAAGAAGGTGAGGGGTGCCAGGATTTCACTATGCTGCTCCTTCACTGGAATGGGAAGGAAATGCTCCAGCTGTTTTAATCAGTGACATTTATTAACATGCTTCAAAAGTGACCAAAGTGACCAGCCAGCACAATAGCCGAGGCAATCAACGTTCTCTTAGTGTGATCTCCTCCAAAATACCAAATAAATAGGTTTAGGAATAACCTCAAATAAATTGTAATTTAACTTCACCCAAAATTACACATCCTCTGCCTGAGGATAAAGTCACTGCTCTTCCCTGCTCCTGTAAAGATACTAGTGGGAGGGGAGGAAGCTCAAATGACTCTGTAATTTAGAATTACAACCAGAGAAGAAATACTTCACAATAGAGACGTTCCATTGAAGAGCCACATTCATTTTGGAATGTTTGTTTTGAAAACAACTCTTCTGGAGGAATTCAAAAGGTACTGAACAAAGCAATATAAAGTAAATCTTGGGTTGTTCTGCAGAATAAACATATACAATTGAGTAGACCAGATGGCAAAAACATACCAATTACAATCTGAATGCTAAATTTAAAACCCTTACATTCTGAAGGCCTGAATATCAACAAATCTATTTATGTTTATGATCCTAAAAAGACATTAAATATTATTAAACCCCCAACTTCCAAAACATAAGAGAGACCCAGCAAACTGGGCTAGTGGTATCTCAGTACACAGTCACACATGACTAGACTAGACTAGACTAGAGATCTGAGTTTGCAACCCAAGTACAAGAGGTCTTTAGGAGCTCAGGCTAAAGGGAGGCACTTTATTCAAATGCATGGCCTGAGAGAAGAGGGAAAGTACCTTGTAATCTTAAACTATGTGGTCCATCGCATGTTCTACCTCAAAGACAATCTAGACTACAGTATCTCCTCTTAAACTGCCAGTTCAGAACACAACGTATTTTATTTGGAAACTAAGTATTTGCTTCACTCGAGTGAAGAATAATTTAGCAGCGACAGAGAACACAACTCCTGTTTTAACCATGGGAAAGAGAAGAGAGAGTGATAAAGTATCTCGCTGGGGAAATTAAAAGATTTCTGGGTCTGTCTGGGTTTATTATATTATGAGCTTGATTCTTCAACCGTCACTCCATTTGGTAGTCAGGAAGAAAGCACGTGTAGCTGCAAGGGGAACTGGAAAGAATTACCCTGCTCTTCTGCACCCCCAGCCAGGCCCACTAGCTGCAATGCTGTGCACAACTCCAGTTCCAATGCTTCCCTCCACAGTGGAGGCATAGCCAGGGCTGAACCAGATGCATGCCCACAGTGTGTTTCTGGCTCAGAGCCTGTCAGGAAATTCATGTCTGGGAAGAAACTAAGTATTCTGATGATGGCTATGGTCAATAGATCTACCAGCAATTTGTCCCTTTTTTGGTTACAGATTTTAAGGCAGAAACTCAATCTCAGCAGCTAATTTCATCCTACTTTCTTCAGAAACATTCTCTGATTCAGTTGAGTACGCAAGAAAATGTGTGTGAACATTCACTCCTGTCCTCCCCACATACATATATAGACATACAATAAGAAACATACATACATATATACCCTAGGTTGTCAATGTATGCTGCTGAATGCCTGAAAGGTTACTTTTCACTTAAAAATAAAATTTGATGAATTATTCTGCAAGTATGGATTTGGCCCTAGCAAATTTTTATAAATATAGTTTGAGAGGACAGCAACAAAGGTTTTAACTAGAAGCTGTCTTCAGGGTTTTCCTGATAGATTTTGTTAGTATGTATTTTATTTAAAACAGGCATATCCTTATGGATTATAAAAATAGAAATGTATATATTTGTTAATACATATTCACAGCTTATGCTGGAATGGCTCACAGGAGAAGTCATGGTTCATGCAGAGAATAAACATTACTCAAGTAAATAAAAATAAGATTAGGTCCATAAAGGCTGAGAACTTACAGTCAGTAATCAGCTCATTTGGTTTCTCTTTGTAGGGCAATCAAAAACATGAAAGGTGGTGATGTAAACACACACAGACATACAATTACATGAATTACATGGAAAGAATATAAATTAACCAATAAAGCAATGTGGAGTTAAGGTGCAAAAATACAATCTTCATCCGTTTTCTCTACTCCTGTGTTTTCAAGCATCACAACATGTTAAATGTCGTGGGTGGCAACACCGACCAGACAGGTCTGAATGTTTGTAGATTTGCTAAGTATTGAAAGTTAAAGCCAGATCCTTTGAGATCTATGATCACACATTTTGGTAGAAACTGCAGATTTACAGAGATGACTACTGAGCAGTAGGTAGTAAATGGAGCCAAGAAGTACACTCTTGCCCATCCATCTTCCATTGGAATCAGAATATTGGCTTCAATCACTGACTCATCTTTATATAATCTTCACCCTGAAAAATAAAAGTTACCAATGTAAGAATGCTTTAAAAGTCAATAAAGTTTAATTAATCTGTTTTAAGATGCACAAAATTTTATTTTCAGTGAGGTTAATTTTAAAAAACACAGACTAAAAAAAGCTGATTTGGCTTTTTTCCATTAATTTAATTTAGATGAAGGCAAATGTTTTGTTTTTCTAATTTTTAAACATTTCAGTAGCTTTTGGGGTAGAAGTGGTTTTTGGTTATGGGCGAAGTGTATAGTGGTGGAGTCTGAGATTTTAGTGCAGTTGTCAACCTACATGAAGACAAATGTTATCTCATCTAATAAAAGTTATCAAAAAGCCAATTTCTTCAATTTTGTAAAAAATATTTAAAACATAAAAAGTTTGTTCTGGCCAGGTGCGGTGGCTTACACCTGTAATCCTAGCCCTTTGGGAGGCCGAGGCAGGTGAATTACCTGAGGTCAGGAGTTCAAGACCAGCCTGGCCAACACGGTGAAACCCCGTCTCTACTAAAAATACAAAAAATTAGCTGGGTGCAGTGGCATGTACCTGTAACCCCAGCTACTCAGGAGGCTGAGGCAGGAGAATCGCTTGAACCCAGGAGGCAGAGGTTTCAGTAAGCCGAGATTGCGCCACTGCACTCCAGCCTGGGTGACAGAGCGAGACTTCGTCTCAAAAAAAAAAAAAAGTTGTTCTGTGCTCCCAGAGGTTGACCTAAAAAAAAAAAATTAATTAAAAAAAAAAGGTTTGCAACATTTCCTTATAGCTATTTAAAGAGCTCCCAGAGTAATAACAATAATGAAGAAATCAACATAGGACATATTCATTTTAAAGTCTCCAGTTCCTTCAACAAATTTTGCTTGGACAACTAGATACTCACATGCAACACATGGACTCCTACCTTACACCATATAGAAAAATTAGTTCACAATGGATCAACCACCCAAATAAAAGAGTAAAAACCATAAAATTCTTAGAAAACATGAGGCAGGTAAATCTTCATAACTGTGGATTTGGCAATGGAGTCTTAGATATGACACCAAAAGCATGAGTAACAAAAGAATAAAAATCGATAAATTGGACTTCAACAAAATTAAAATATTTTGTGCATCAAAGAACACTATCAACAAAGTGAAAAGAAGCCTAGAGAAGGGGAAAAAATATCTGCAAATCATGTAACTGATAAAGGTTTTGCAACCACAGTAAAGAACTGTTACCACTCAACGACAAAACCTAATTAAACATTAGCAAGGGACTTGGACATTTCTCCAAAGAATACATACAAATGGCCAACAAGCACATGAAAATATGTTCAACATCATTAGACATTAGGGAAATGCAAATAAAACACAATGTGATATCACTCCATACCCATTAGGATGGCTATAGTTTTAAAAAATGGAAAATAAGTATTGATGAGATGTGGACAAATTGGAACAGACATACATTGCTGGTGGGAATGTAAAATGTTTCAGGTACTATGGAAAACAGTTTGACTATTCCTCAAAAATTAAACATAGAATTGCCATATGACCCAGCGATTTGACTCCTAGTTGTATATACAAATGAATTCAAAACAGGTATGCAAACAAACACTGTACACACGTTCAGAGCAGTACTATTCACAATATCCGAGAAGTAAAAACATATGTCCATCAATGGATAAACAACTGTATATATATGATTATTTGACCATAAACAGGAATTAAATACTGGTGATACACGCTACAATGTGGATGAACCTTGAAAACATTATACTAGGTGACAGAAGTCAGACACAAAAAGTCACATACTGTATAGATTCCATGTATATAAAATATTAATATATAGAATAGGTAAATCCATAGAGACAGAAAGCAGATTCATGGTTGCAAGGGCTTGGCGCAAGTGGGCAATGGGAATTAACTGGTTAATGGGTTCAGGATTATCTTTTGAGGTGATCAAATGTTTTGTAACTACATAGACGGGATGGTTGCACAACATTGTGAATGTACTAAATGGCTCTCAATTTTTATGTTAAGTGAATTTTACTTCAATTAAAAAAATCCTTACAGTGATGGGCTGCTGCACTAGGGAGCCTGGACTAGGTGAGGACTGGTTCTACCATTAAAGCTGTGTGACCTTGGGCACCTTACCCAGCCTTTTGCTATTTTTTTCATCTATAAAATAAGTATAATTCCTTAACACAATCATTGTAGGGAATATTTAAGATAAATATAAATGAAAGTACTTTGTAAACTGTAAATCGAAATACAAATAAAGGTAGTATTATTAACAAAAAGCTAGATTAGTGCCACTCCCATTTATGGACTAAGTCTATTAATAATAAAATTTTGATAAATTTATCAGTTGCTCTTTATAGACTCCATGTAAAACGCATTTTAATATTTAGAATCTGATGCCATTTCTTTTTTTTTTCTTTCTTTTTTTTTTTTGAGATGAAGTCTTGCTCTGTTGCCCAGGCTGGAATACAATGGCATGATCTTAGATTACTGCAACCTCCACTTCCCAGGTTAAAGCAATTCTTGTGCCTCAGACTCCTGAGTAGCTGGGATTACAAGCACACACCACTACGCTTAAGTTTTGTATTTTTAATAGAAACAGGGTTCACCATGCTGGCCAGGGTGGTCTCAAACTCCTGGCCTCAAGTGATCTGCCTGCCTCCGCCTCCCAAAGTGCTGGGACTACAGGCAGAAGCCACCACACTTGGCCTGAATCTAATGCCCTTTCACTTGCTTATTAGTGTATTAAAAATGGCATCAACATTTTATTTAAAGACATACTAAGAAAAGTGGTCAACAGAAACCCTACCTTGAGATACCCCTTTTTTTCCCCCTTTTGAGACAGGGTCTCACAATCATGGCTCATCGCAGTCTCAACCTCCCTGGGCTCAGGTGATCCTCCCACCTCAGCCTCTCGAATACCTGGGATTACAGGTGTACACCACCATGTCCAGCAAATTTTTGTATTTTTTTGTAGAGATGGCGTTTTGCCATGTTGCCCTGGCTGGTCTTGAACTCCTGGGCTCAAGATATCTGCCCACCTCAGCCTCCCAAAGTGCTAGGATTATAAGCATGAGCCACTGTGCGCAGCCAAGATACCCTCTTAAATATAAACTCTCCCATTGATTGTACTTACAGGAATTGCTATTAGCGTCTGTCTTCCCAGTCTTGGTATGCCTGCTTGAGTTCTGCTGAGATTTGTTCTGCTCTTCTCCAGTGAGTAAGGCCTTTATTTCAGAAGGGATTTTTCCTTGGTCCATTGCCATGCACCACTGCTTGTACTGAAATATGTAAAACATATTTAAATAAACCTTTATTCCTCAGAATTCAGGAACCACTGGTCGAAATCCTAGACATAAGAACTCCCATGGCTAGAAGTCATGTTCGCTGCTGGAAAACCCACTTTCCATGGTATTACCTATTTATAAACTGAAGACATGTATGAGATCTGCCATCTTTCAGAAGAGGTGGAAAAACAGCTGCTGAATCGTCTTTGATGTATTGGAGTGTTGCTCAGATTTAAAAGGCCCCTGTGGTTAAAAGGACATCTCCCCACAGTGGGCCACTAGTTAGAATTCATCTTTTATATATATATATACTTGTCACAGTATTATTTCTACTCCCAAAACAAAGAAATAAATGTCAGTAATTTTCTTTCTCTCTTTAACAAGTAATCATTAAATGTCTACTATCTACCAGAGTGCATGCTAGGGACTTTGGG
This sequence comes from Mandrillus leucophaeus, assembly GCF_000951045.1. Lineage (NCBI taxonomy): Eukaryota > Metazoa > Chordata > Mammalia > Primates > Cercopithecidae > Mandrillus > Mandrillus leucophaeus. The sequence continues at coordinate 1,139,045 of NW_012104599.1, forward strand.
GGTATACAAAGACAAAGCTGACCAAAGATTCTGCCCTCAAGTGGCTTACACTGCAGAAAGAAAGAAATAATTGATAGCATGTCACATATTCAACATATCAAAAAAATCTACTGAATAGTATATATCTGGACAATATATACAACACTGTTCATGTCCCTCTCTTCATGTTCCAACCTTGTTGTCTTACCTTCTAAAAACCTATGGAAGCCTGTCCCAGTTGTGTAATGATCACGGTAATATCATCTCTCTCTTCTGTCACTTCCTTCCTCAACTCACAATAATGGAGTTTCAATTCTGTTTTATCTACTCTCTTTCACATTTTTACAGCCACTGTCCAATATATGAATGCATGAGTGAATAAAACATGTAAAATAAATAAAGTCACTTGGCCAGGTGTGGTGGCTCACGACTGTAATCCCAGCACTTTGGGAGGCCAACACAGGTGGATCACGAGGTCAGGAGATTGAGACCATCCTGGCTAACACAGTGAAACCCCATCTCTACTAAAAATACAAAAAAAATTAGCTGGGCGTGGTGGCAGGCACCTGTAGTCCCAGCTGCTTGGGAGGCTGACGCAGGAGAATGACGTGAACCCGGGAGGCGGAGCTTGTGGTGAACCGAGATCGCGCCACTGCACCCCAGGCTGGGCAACAGAGCGAGACTCTCTCAAAAAAGTAAACTCTAAAAATTTAAAAAATAATAAATAAAGTCACTTAAACATGAATGGTTATGCCACGCACAGTTACACATTGTTATATTGCTTTGTCTACTTGCCAATATATTGTGAGTATCTTTCTACATCAGTAAATAGATGTGCATTGTGATTTTTACTGGCTACGAAGTAGTCCAATATATGAATGTAGTAACATTTATTTAACCAGTCCTTTATTGTTGTCCATGTGGGTTATTTTCCATTTTCTTCTCTCATAAACAGTCCCTCAGTGTGACAGTCATGTACACTCCGCTCCCACCAGCAGTGTATGAAGATGCCTATTTGCCCCCATCCTGGCTAACAGGTTAATATTCTCTCCAATGTTTGCCAACTGGACAGGTGATAACTGGTATCTTCGTATTTTAATGTGTTATTTATTTGTT
>NW_012104599.1:1140674-1142762 GCF_000951045.1 Mandrillus leucophaeus
TTTGGAGACAGGTTCTCGCTCACTCTGTTACCCAGGCTGGAGCACAGTGGCACCATCATAGCTCACTGCAGTCTTGAATTCCTGAGCTCAAGTGATCTTCTGCCTCAGCCTCCCTAGTAGCTGGGTCTACAGGTGAGCATCACTATGCCTGGCTAATTTAAAAAAAAAAAATTGTTTTGTAGAGCTGGGGTCTTGCTATGTTGACCAGGCTGGTCTCAAACTCCTGGCCTCAAATGATCCCCCTGCCTCAGCCTCTCAAAGTGCTGGGATTACAGGTGTGAGCCACTGTGCCTGGACTCATTAAGAAGTTTTTATTGCCTTGAGAAAATAATTCCAACAAAATACATTTAAAGAACTCAACATTCGAAACTGTGATCTCAACATTATAAAACAATATATAGAAGAAAGGACGTAAACAAGGTCAATGAAGACTTCTCTGATAGGTGGAATTATAAATAGCTTTTCCTCACCTATATTTTTATGATTTTCAAATTAGATAATAAAATATAAAATATGTTTATAAAATTGTATATATAAAAATAAATATGTATCCTAAGGAATTTGGCTATAAATTCCTTCAACTTTGCTGAGCCCAAAGGAACGCACAGAAGTCTCAACTATCTCAGTAGATTTCTACCTGCTCCCACTGATGTCATAAAGCAACCTCTCAATATCCCTGTTACTCAGTTACCTGCCTAGGCACAATTATTAGGTGACTGGCAAAGTAATTTAATCTTTGTTGTTTAGCTTTGAAACCTTCCCCAGTTTTTATGCAAGATGCAACTATGTGGTAAAGATGATGACTTATTAAACACTTGAACCTGAACTTACACATCAAGTAAGTGTTCTTCAATGCAGTCACCTTGAAAGGGAGTACATTTTTTCCAATAATGCCACAATTCAAAGATTTTTTGGAAAGTAGTATTGGAGCCAGTTTTTATAAGTTTTATAAGGCATAACAATATGTTAGAGCTATACACTATTCTTTAAATTCCCAATCTGATTATCCACTTTCTTTATCTGACAAGGTTCTGAATGACTGATGTCTAGCTCTTTCTGAAAATTGCCCTCAAAGAATAAAAATTTTACACATTTAGTGTCCTGACAGGAACATTGCTAAGGCTTTAAAAGCAATTCTAAAAGAGAAGATGCAAAAATCAAACACTGGCAAATTATTAGAATAAATGTAGATGCCTTCCCAGGTAGCAAAACTCAAAGGGCCAATATCTGTTTGGATACAAAAACTTGGATTTGTTTGAAATACTATTAGTATCACATTCACAAAGCTAAGCACCCTAAAAAGATCAGATAATTACTAAGTCTGTTAGGTCAAGAAAACCAAGCTTTAAATGTGAATCAGCCACATTTACCAAACTCTGTCATATCATGATGGCCAACCACTGTATCTAGCATTTTGTGGGGAGGCTCTGAAATGAGGCAGATTACTCCAAGGCTCTGGAGAAAAACAAAATATGTCCTTTCCACTACCATCTTAAAAGCCAGGTGCCTCAGTACTACTTCCAAGTCAGTTTCAAGTTTTCAAAATCTGGTCTTTTAAAACTTTTCTCTTCTGCATCATCGTCATGTTTTTTATTTGTTTGTTTTGAGATGGAGTCTTGCTCTTGTCGCCCAGGCTGGAGTGCAGTGGCGCGATGTCAGCTCACTGCAACCTCCTCCTCCCAGGTTCAAGCAATTCTCCTGCCTCAGCCTCCTGAGTAGCTGGGATTACAGGTGCCCACCTCAGGTGATCCACCGGGCCTGGCCCAATCGTCATGTTTTTATTACATTATAACAATATACATCTATCTGGGCACGGTGACTCACACCTGTAATCCCAGCACTTTGGGAGAACGAGGCAGGTGGATCACCTGAGGTCAGGAGTTTGAGACCAGCGTGGCCAGTATGGTGAAATTCCATCTCTACTAAAAATATAAAACTTAGCCGGGCGTGGTGGTGGGCACCTGTAATCCCAGTTACTTGGGAGGAGGCTGAGGCAGAAGAATCGCTTGAACCTGGGAGGCTGAGGTGGCAGTGGGCCAAGATCGGGCCACTGCACTCCAGGCTAGATGACAACAGCAAGACCCCAAC
>NW_012104599.1:1146399-1147362 GCF_000951045.1 Mandrillus leucophaeus
CCATCCTGGCTAACAGGTTAATATTCTCTCCAATGTTTGCCAACTGGACAGGTGATAACTGGTATCTTCGTATTTTAATGTGTTATTTATTTGTTAGGGTGATTTTTTCATGTGTTTATTGACAATTTCCTACCATTTCCAGTTCCTCTCTGAGGGCACATATAGCTCTTTCTCGACTGGATACCAACTCTTCCAAATACTGATATCTCAGCTTTTTTCGGGCTCGGCATTCTCTCGCACTCTGGCGGCTCCTCTCAAGTTTCGCTTTCAAGTCAATTTTGGCTGGCTTCCGACCACGTTTACCGGGCTTCTTTACTTTGCCTCCAACCACCTTCAGCAAGCGAGAGAAGAAATAATTTTTCCCCTTAGTTCTGTGTACAGAAAAGTGACTATGGCTGCATATTAGCAAAGAGAACATTTACAAACAAAACTTGAGTGAAGCCTATGGAACTAAGAAAGCATAATCCCATCAAATGCCTTCTGGGTCTTTGCCTCATAATTTATTTTTTGACACTTTTGAAACCATGAACGTGAAAGAAGAAATAATGTACATTATTATTATTTATTTGATAATGAAGTTTAAATAGCTCACCAGTAAACTTTATAAACCATACGGAGATGGATAATAAAAAACTAAAAAATATCTAGTAAATATTTTGTTCATGAATTTTTTTTTTTTTTTTTCCCCAGACAGGGTCTCACTCTGTCGCTCAGCCTGGAGTTCAGTGGCACAATCACAGCTAACTGCAGCCTCGACCTCCAGGGCTCAGGTGATCCTCCCACCTCAGCCTCCCCGGTCGCTATAACTATAGGCGTGAGCCACCATGCCTAGCTAATTTTTGTATTTTTGTTGTTGTTTTTAGAGATGGGGTTCCACCCATGTTGCCCAGGCTGGTCTCCAACTCCTGGGCTTAAGTGATTGATCTATTTGCCTTGGCCTCCCAAAGTGCTAGGAGTAAGCCA
>NW_012104599.1:1149607-1184522 GCF_000951045.1 Mandrillus leucophaeus
GCGGGCGGATCACAAGGTCAGGAGATCGAGACCATCCTGGCTAACATGGTGAAACCCCGTCTCTACTAAAAATACAAAAAATTAGCCGGGTGTGGTGGCGGGCACCTGTAGTCCCAGCTACTCGGGAGGCTGAGGCAGGAGAATGGCGTAAACCCGGGAGGCAGAGCTTGCAGTGAGAGGAGATCTCGCCACTGCACTCCAGCCTGGGAGACAGAGTGAGACTCTGTCTCAAAACAACAACAACAACAAAAAACCTATCTATCTATCTATGAAACTTTCTTCAGAGCCAAATATTTGAAAGCAACTGCAGGATGACCTAGTGCATCCAAATATTACAATGGACTAAATTTAAAATTATGCTTATACCTCATCAATTGCATAATTTTAATAAAGTATTTTGAAATCACCCTGCGTTAAAATAAAGTGTATTTACTACTGAATACACTTTTTGAAAAGCTTATAAGTATTACATCGAGAACTCATGTCTACAGTGAAATAAATGAATAATGACATCTATTCTTTATGTAGTAAAATGAGTCATTAATCACACAACACTATAATCCAATACTTCATATATTGCTGTTTTTAATTAATTCAGGAGTAGCTGCTTTTGAGAAGCCAGAAAGAGAACACAGTGTACTTCATGGACTTCACTGATTTTTGAAACAAATCTACCAATCATAAAAATATAAAATAAAAGCTATAACCCTTTGTTTAGTTTTCATGGTAACAAAATATTTTAATTGGATCTGTGTTCTTCCATTTTTTTTATTAGAAAGGCATAGTAAATGAATCTAAGGTTTCTGTATTTTATGTCATCTACTATAAAGTCACATTTAAAACATATAATCACCACTTCTCTAGCTTAACTTTTCCTCATTAATAAGCCGAATGTTTTGGCTTTTTGTAACAGCTAATGCCTAAAGTTCCAAGAGAGTCAAGTGTATCACAGGATTATTATAAATCTTAGCTATAACAATGTATATGAGACTACTTTGTAAAGAAAAAAATTATTTGGTAAAAGGAATTTGAGGAGATAAAAAAATAAAAGAGAAAAAAGTATCATACAAATGTAGGTTAGTACTAGTTGCCTTAACAACTGAACTTTATATATATCATAAGCCATAAAGACTGAGGAACAGATAGGGGAAGTTAATTAGAAACCAAGAACCAGCAGCTAAAACTGAAATCAAGCCCACTAATTCCTTAAATTAATTCCTGGGCCAAAAGACCATTCTTCACAATTCATAAAGTTTTCAAAAACTCAAGGATAACCACATTGTTTCCTTGCTCTTTCGTGATACTTCTGTGAGGAAACATATTAATATGCACAAACAAAAGTACTGACTTTCATGTACCAACATAAACTCCAAAGAAAACTATGAAAATAACCCCACACATCCAGCTTTTTTTTCCTGTTCTAATTTTATTTCTATTTACATAGAGTCACATGCAAATTTAAACAGCTGGCTTTAAAACAGTATACCTCTTTACCCACTATCCATTTTATGTCTTTTTCCACCCTAGAGCACATTTGTGAGATGCAGACAGTGAGCCAGAGGGGAAACAATACCTGTCTCCCGACTTCCAACCATTTAGAAAAGAAACCTGCTAGCCAGTGATTTTTTCTTACCCTTCACAGAGAGCTTCTTTCACAAAGGTGGGCTATTAAAGATGTTAGACATCAGTAAGGTTTTTGAAATACTAAGTCTGTCTTCATTATATGTCAAAAGTGTTAAAGTCTACCGATTACAAGCAAGACTGAAGGTCCCAATTTTCCAACTCCCTGTTTTAAACACTTTCTCTTTTAAGACAAGCTAAAACTAAAGGTCATGACTTTTTCAAAGTAAGCACCTGGAACTGTGTCATATAATTCTTAGTACCTGGTAATCAGTATTTAATAAATGACAGTTAAAAAACAAAAGACATTCCTAAGTAACCAATGTGTCAAAGAGGATTGTCATTACGAGAGAAATTAGAAAAATACTTTAAGGAAAATAGATGGCAATTGTGATTACAAGGGAAATTAGAAAAATACTTTGAGATGAAAAAAAAGGAAATACAACATACTAAAACTGAAGGGGTACAACTGGAGCATTCCTCAGAGGGAGCTGAACATACCTCTTTTTTTTTTTTTTTTTAAAGAAGAAAGGTTTCAAATCAGTAATACAATCTTCCACCTTAAGAAACTAGCAAAAGAAGAGCAAATTAAACATAAAGCAAGTAGATGGAATGTAATAATAAATAGTAGGCAGAGCGGAATAAAATAGAGAATGGAAATACAACAGAGAAAAATCAATGAAACCAAAAGATGGTTCCTCAAAAGGATCAACAAAATTTACCAATCTTTAGCTAGACTGACCATTAGAGAAAGAGAAAACTCAAAAATACTAAAATGAGGACCGAAAGAGACACCATTACCAACATTACAGAGATAAAAGGGATACAAAGGATACTAGGAAAAATTGCATGCCAAAAAACTAGATAACCTAGATGAAATGGACAAATTCCTAGAAAGACACAAAGTAGCAAAACAGACTCAAGAAGAAATAGAAAATCTGAATTAGACCTATAGCAAATAACAAGATACAATTAGTAATAAAAAATTTTCTTTGATTAGTAATCAAAGAAAAGCCCAGGTTCACATGACTTCACTGATGAATTCTACCAAATATTTAAATAATCAACACTCACAAACTCTTCCAAAAAGTGGAATAGGAGAAAGCTTATTCCAACTTATTCCATGAGGCCAATAATATGTGCTTGAAACCAAAACCAAAGATATCAGAAGAAAACTACAGAACACTATGGCCTTGTGAATTTATATGCAAAAAATCCTCAATAAAATACTAGAAGGTTGAATCTAGCAACATATAAAGAAGATTATACACCATGACTAAAAGGGATTTATCTCAAGAATAAAGGTTGGTTTGACATCTGAAAAATCAATTACTATAATACACTGTGTCAACAGGAAAAAAAGGACAAAACTTGCATGTTCATCTCAATAGACAAAAAAAAGGAAAAGAAAAGAACTTGACAGAAATTCAACACCTTCACATGATAAAAACACTCAATAACCTAGAAATAGGAGGGAATTTCCCCAATTTGATAATGGATATCTACAAAAAACCCACAGCTAACATCTTACTAATGGTGGAACACTGAATGCTTTCCCCCAAAGATCATGAATACGGCCAACAATCTTGTCTTCTCTCAAGACAGTGTCACTTCTATTTAACACTGTACTACTGAGAAAAAGAAACAGAAAGCATTCAGGGAAAGGAAAGGAAAGGAAAGGAAAAAGTAAAACTATGTCCTTGAAGATGACATGATTTTATATATGGAGAATCTAATCCAAAAGAATTCTTGCCCCGCTGAAAAAACCTTTTAGAGCTACTACATGAGTAGAGCAAGGGTCCAGGATACATGATCACTATACAAAAATCAGTTGTGCTTCTACACACTATCAATGAACAATCTGAAAATGAAATTAAGAAAATGCCTCCACTTATAGTAGCCTAAAAAGAATACAATATTTAGGAATCAATGTAGCATAAAGCGTGCAAAATCTGTGCACTAAAAACCACAAAATATCATTAAAAGAAATTAAACATCTGATAAATGGAAAGGCAGCCCATGTTAGTGGGCTGGAAGATTTATTATTATTAAGAAAGCAATACTCTTCAAATTGATCTACAGTTTTGACAAAATTCCTATCAAAATCTCAGCTACCCTTTTGCTGAAATTGGCAGGCTAGTCCTAAAATTCACATGGAAATATAAGGGACCCAGAATAACCAAAACAATCTTTTTTTTTTTTTTTTTTTTTTGAGACAGAGTCTCACTCTGTCGCCCAGGCTGGAGTGCAGTGGCCGGATCTCGGCTCACTGCAAGCTCCGTGTCCCAGGTTTACACCATTGTTCTGCCTCAGCCTCCCGAGTAGCTGGGATTACAGGCGCCCGCCATCTCGCCCGGCTAGTTTTTTGTATTTTTTAGTAGAGCCAGGATGGTCTCGATCTCCTGACCTCGTGATCCGCCCGTCTTGGCCTCCCAAAGTGCTGGGATTACAGGCTTGAGCCACCGCGCCCGGCCCAACCAAAACAATCTTGAAAAAGACATAAACTGGAGGGCTCACACTTTCTGATTTCAGAATTTATTAGAAAGCTACAATAATCAAGACAGTGCAATATTGGCACAAGGACAGACATACAGACCAATGGAAAAGCACAGAGAATCCAGAAATAAATCCTTACATTTATGGTCAATTGATTTTTGACAAGGTGCCAAAGCAATTCAATGGGGGAAAGAACAGTCTCTTCAATAAAGGGTGCTGGGACAGGTGGATAGCCACTTGCAAAATAATTAAGTTGGATCCCTACCTTGTACCATATACAAAAATTAAAAATTGAACAAGCCGAGTGCAGTGGTTCACACCTGTAATCCCAGCACTTTGGGAGGCCAGGGCAGGAGGATCTTTTGAGCCCAGGAGGTCAAGACTGCAGTGAAGCTGGGTTTGTGCCACTGCACTCCAGCCTAGATGACAGGGTGAGAACCTGTCTCAAATTTTAAAAAAATAGAACAAAGGCCTAAATGTAAGACATAAAACTATAAAACTCTTAGAGGAAAAACAGAGGATTTATTCGTTATGACCTGGATTAGGCAATGGCTTCTTAGATATGATAAGCACAAGCTATCAAACTGTATTTCAAGGATAATCAAGGTAAAAAGACAACCCACAGAATGGGAGAAAATATTTGTAAATCATAAATATGATAAGGGACTTGTATCTCGAATACATAAAGAACTCTTACAACTCAATAATAAAAAGACAATCCAATTTAAAAAAGGGGCAAGGATTTGAATACACATTTCTCCAAAGAAGATGTACAAATGCCAATAAGCAAATGAAAAAATACCAACATCATTAGTCATTAAGGAAATGTGAATCAAAACCACAAAATATATCACTTTACACCCACTAGGATGTTTACATAATAAAAAAGATAGCCAATGCCAAGCGTGGTGGCTTATACCTGTAATCCCAGCACTTTGGGAGGCTGAGGTGGGTGGATCACAATGTCAAGAGACTGAGACTATCCTGGCCAACATGGTGAAACCCCATCTCTACTAAAAATAAAAAACAATTAGCTGGGCATGGTGGCGCACACCTGTAGGCCCAGCTACTCGGGAGGCTGAGGCAGGAGAATCACTTGAACCCGGGAGTCGGAGGTTGCAGTGAGCCGAGATTGCGCCACTGCACTACACCCTGGCAACAAAGTGAGAATCTGTCTCAAAAAAAAAAAAAAAGACAACCAATAACAAGTACTGGTGCAGATGTGGAGAAAGTGAAATCCTCATACATTGCTGGTGGGAATGTAAAATGGTGCAGCCACTTTGGAAAACATTCTGGCAGCTCCTCAAAAAGTTAAACATAAAGTTTATAATCTAGCAATTCCAGTCCTAGGTATATTCCAAAAAGAAATGAAAACATATGTCCACATTAGAACTTGTATATCAACGTTCACAGCACCATTATTGATGATACCTAAAAAGCAGAAATAACCCAAATGTCCATCAACTGATGAATAGATAACAAAATGTAGTATATCCATACAATGGAACATTATTCAGCTATAAAATGGAATGAAGTACAGACACATGGTACAACAATGATAGCCTTGAAAACATTATGCTAGGTGAAAGAAGACGAATACAAAAGGCCACATATTGTATTATTCCAAAACTACAGAGACTTAAAGTGGATTAATGGTTGCTTAGGGCTGAGAAGGGAAGAAAAAAATGGGGAGTACCTGTTAATGGCCTCAGAGTTTCTTTTTTTCTTTTTTAAATTAACAGACTTTGTTTTTTACAGCTGTTTAGGTTTACAGGAAAATTAAGCTGAAAGTACAGCGAGTTCCCATACTATCCCCTTCTCCACTTTCACAGTTTCACCTATCATTAACATCTTTCGCCGGGCACGGTGGCTCACGCCTGTAATCCCAGCACTTTGGAAGGCCGAGGTGGGTAGATCACGAAGTCAGGAGTTCAAGACCAGCCTGGCCAAGATGGTGAAACCCCGTCTCTACTAAAACTACAAAAACAGCCAGGCGTGGTGGTGGGCGCTTGTAACCCAGCTACTCTGGAGGCTGAGGCAGAGAACTGCTTGAACCCAGGAGGCAGAGGCTGCAGTGAGCCAAGATCGCACCACTGCACTCCAGCCTGGGCAACAGAGCGAGACTCCATCTCAAAAAAAAAAAAAAAAAACTTTCATTAGTGTGGTACATTAATTACAATTGATGAACTAATGTTGATTTATTATTAGTAACTGAAGTCCACAGTTTACATTAGGGTTCACTCTTGGTGTGGTATATTCTATGTATTTTGATAAGCAGTATCATACAGAATAGTCTCACTGCCCTGAAAATCCCCTGTGCTCCATCTATTCCTCCTTCTTCCTCCGTCTCCTGAAACCCTGAACAATCACTGAACTTTTTACTATCTCTATAGTTTTGTCTTTTCCAAAATGGCTCCTTTCACTTAGCAACATGCATTTAAGGCTCCTCCATGACTTCTCGTGGCTTGATAGCTTGTTCCTTTTTTTCTTTATTTTTATTTTTTTTTTCTAAGAAACAGGGCCTTGCTATGTTGCCCAGGCTGGTCTCAGACTCTTGTTTTCAAGCTATCTTCCTGCCTCAGCCTCCCAAGTAGCTGGAACTACACGTGCACCTAGCAACTCACTTCTTTTTACTGCTAAATAGTATTCCACTGGAGGGATGTACCACAGTTTGTTATAAGAGCCTCTTCTTGGAGTGATGGAACTGTTCTGGAATTAGATAGTGATGATCATTGCACAACTCTGTGAATATACTACAAATCACAGGATGAACAAATTAAAAGGTGAATTTTATGGTTTGTGAATTACCTTTCAACAAAGCTATTATTTTTTAAAAAGACATGGTTGCCTAGTGAACCTGAAAAAGCAAAAAGAATAGCTGAAAGGGAAGAATCAAGGTAGCACAGATACAGAAGCTTATGAGGAGAATGAGTATTCTGGAGGGGAGTGGTCAAGCATAAGGTTCTAACTCACGAGTTTTAAGGTTGAGAAGATAAAACTGGATTTAATCATTGCTGATAATTCTAAAATTAACCATTACAGCAAAAGACAAAATAGAAACCAGTCTGCAAAGGCCTGAGGAAATTATGGATGGCCTAGGATTCACAGTCAACAAGTTTAACTTCCACAGAAACAGAACACATAATTATAGTTGCATGCTCTTTAGGAGTTAACTGGGGCTTCTTAAAATGAAGAAGTCTCTAGTACCCACATTTAATCCTATTCCAAAGATTCTTGGACCATTTACTTCCCATTTTTCAGGACAAACAGAATAAAAACATAAATTCGGGGCTAAATCAGGGTGTGTGGTCATAAAGCGCTCATTATGAACAAGGCCTTGAATGAGGCCTACACGCTATCTCATGTTATTTCACACTACCTCAGATGAGGTAAGCAGTATTACCCTCATATTTTTCAGGTAAAGAGGGGCACATTAATTCCTTTATTCAATGACCTTTATTAAATACTCACTTTGTCCCAAACACTGTAAAACTTTAGGGATAAATATAAAGCAATAGGACCCTTAACCTTCATGCATTTAGACTAGTGAAAAGCAGCAGATATGAAACAAACAGTAACACTGCAGACAGCAGAATATCAATGTAGACAAGAATGCTGGTGGTGGAGGGATGTGTATACACAGACATGGATATGTGATCTCTTCATTTCATAGATGACAAGATTTTAGTCCAGAGACTTCCATCAGAGCAGGGACTAGAACCCAAGTCCCCAGATTTGTATCATGGCAGCCTGTCAGAAGGTAATCACACATGCCTATTCCCATCCACATCCCAGACAGGACGCATTAACCTGATCATATAATTCCTTGAAAAAGCTCTAACACTGACAGGTGCATTAAATACACTGTTGTATTTATGATATATGGTTATTCATTTAATGCAACTCACTTTGATATTAGGCACTCAGTTAAGGGGTGTGCTGAGGAGGTTAACTAACAAACTTTTTCATGTTACATCTCATTGAAGTTTCCCTCTACTACTGTGATTCTCCATGCCCACCCACTAAAGTGATGCCATTGTATTCCTTTATAAACCTCTGATTTCTCTCTTCTTCACCATTCCTACTGATAGGGACAGGAGACAGAAAATTCTAGACAGAAAAGGGTGGGTCCCCGACAAAACCCATCCTCAAGCCGAAAAGCCTGAAATGACGGCCCAAAATGAGAACTTACATCCCTGTTTTCCCACTCAAATGTTGCCTTTTCCTAAGCCACCCATGGCCCTGCCACACCCCATCCGGTGCCTATAAAACCCCCAAACTCAGCCGGTAGACGAGACTACAACTAGATGTCAGAGAGCAGCAGCTTGACTTCAGAGGAATGGCTTGATGGCGTAACTTCAGAGAAGAGTCTGGCTGGAGACAGCTGGACTTCAAGGGAAGATTACTTACCAGTCCCATCCCCTTTTCAGTTCCCCCTCCTGCTGAGAACCACTTTCATCAGCAATAAAATCCCCCGCATTCACCATCCTTCAATTCATTTGTGTGACCTCATTTACCTGGACGATGGATAAGAGCTTGGGAGCCACAAGTGTAGAAACAAAAGGCTGTCACACTGGCCCTTTGCCCTTGCTGGTGGAGGGCAGTTGCCTCACAAGAAAAGGCAAAGGGTCCACTGAGCTATTAATGGTTGAGCCATCCACGGATGGCAGAGCTCAAAGAGCACTGTAACACTCCCTCTGGGGCTTCAGAAGTCTCAGGCACCCCTACCTGGATGCTGTCTTTGGGTCTGCAGAAAGTTCACTCCTGCCAGCACCAAAGCAGCTGGCCGATTCCAGTGCTCATTCACTCCAGTTCCCTCACTCGTTTGCTCACATGCTCCCTACTGCAAGGAGCTGAGAGTGGTGGGTTGAGTATATGAGGCACTCCTCTAGTGAGTCCTGCGAAAGGGTCCAGGAAATATCCTGCTTCACTGACACCCCAATACCAGTCAGGGCACTACTCACAGGTTGTTACAATAGGTGCCCAGTGCATCTCCCCACCATCTCCCCTTTTCCACCCCACTTCCCTAGTCAATCCATTTTGCAAGAGCTGCCAGATTAACCTTTCTTTTCAAGGGTGTTTTTCTTCACTGTAAAAAAGTAATACCTGATCATTATAGAAATAACAAATTTTCTCTAATGGCCGTGGCCATGTCACCCTCAAGTTCAAGAAGAGACCTCTGGCTCAGCACTACTTACAAAGTCATCATATCCATTATACTCATTTCTTGGGGCTGCTGTAACAAATTACCACAAATGTGGTGGCTTAAACCCAGAAATTTATTCTCTGGCTCTGGAAGTCCAGACTGGGGCAGTCTGGCAGAGCTGCATTCCCTCTGCAGGCCATGGGGGAGAATCTATTCTTTGCCTCTCCAGCTTCTGGTGGCTGCCAGCATTCCTTGACTTGTGGCCACATCACTCCAATCTGCCTCAGTGGTCACACTGCTTCCTCATCTGTCCATCAAAGCTCCCTCTGCCTCAGTCTTAAAAGGACACTTGTCACTGGATTTAGGGCCTATCTAGATAATGGAGGATAAGCTCCTCCTCTCAAAATTCTTAATCACATCTTTTGCCATCCAAGGTAATATTCACTGTTTTACCATATAAGGTGATAACCACAGGTTCCAGGGATTCAGACACGGACATACTGTTTGAGGGGCCACCATTCAGCCCACTGCATCCAAGATTCCTGCACAAAGCCAGTTCTCTAGCAGGCACCCTCTGTATCAACTCAAGCCAGTCTCCCTAGAGACCACTGGCCTGAACTCCATCCCCTGCACTTCTAACTATACCTACATTTCTATTTTCCCTCTATCCTCCCACCATCCAAAAGGGCAAATCTTATTTTGTTAAGATCAGCTCTAGCCCTCTTTCTCTGAAGCTCTCACTGACCACCACCCTCAATCCATAAGTCATTTTTCTTCAAAGTCCTGGAACACAGAGTTAATATCACACTGAATTTATATGCTTTGTTATATTGTTTTTTTAGTGGACTCACACATTTTTCTATCTCCCCAAGTAGTCTGAGCTCCTCAAGCACAGAAGCTATGTTTTCTACTCTTTTGCAATCCCACAGTGTCCAGCACAGAGCCAGGCATTTAAGAGATATTTATTAAAAGATTGATAATTTAATGAATAAATGAAAAAGAAAAATCAGCAATATTCTGAAAGTGCTTCAAATTGATACTACTACCACCAACAACTTTAAAGCTGATAAAAGGAAATGCTCCTTCTCAGGGATGTGAAATCTGAAAACCAATTAAGAACGCTTCTTTTATCACCCTTTTTACACTTATTTACATCCTGATGCTCTAATTAAGGCGACTACTAAAAGTTTCAAGTTGTTAAAGTTAAGAGAACTACTGTATCTAGATGAAGAAGTACCAGCAGCCTCAGCCAAAAAGGAAAACAGGAGGGCCTGTTTTGTCTTTCTCTTAAAAACATAAAGAGAAAAGTTATCTCCCACGGATTAAAGAAAAATAAGATAAATATGAATGTGGCTAGCCACTGCTCTTTACCACTTTAAAGAAAAAACAAAACAAGCAGTGGCATTTTCATTTGATGTTAAGGCTCCCATAACTTCCTTCACAGCTGTGGGTTAGGCTTCTTCTCTTTTTTTATTTGCCAGATCTACAGAAAGCAGCAAAGTCTACTCACATCTTCCTGCTGTTACCTTTCTGCCAGTTTTTCTAGTCGACAGGAGAAAGATCAAGTAGGCATCTCTAGCCTGAGAGTTAACTTCTGCCTCTCCTCTCCCAACCCCATCCCTTCCCCCATCCCCTGCAACTGGTAAGTCCTCTTTTTAAAAGTCTCTCCACTCTTAGATGGCACAACAGCCCTGTCTTCTGGTTCTCTTACGTCACTGACCTCTCTTTTCAGTTTATTTTGCTGAGTCCTATTCTTCAGGAATCTTCTGATCACTTTAGAGTTTTCCAGGGCTCTCTTTAGCTCTCTATTCTCTCCACTCTTTATCCTTTCGGAATTTTAAGCACACCGCATCAACTGCAACTTACATTGTAAAGTCTCTAATATGGTCTTCAGGCCTTTCTTCTGCACAATCTAACCAGACCGATGAGAATTCAAAAAAGACCAGGATTTATTGAACTCAGTATGTATTAAGTTCTTTTGGTATGGGATCATACATATACTACATTTAATTCTCACAATAACTCAATAAGGTCCTTGTTAACACACCCAATCTGTATCTGAAGAAAGTAGTATCTAAAGAGATTAAATAATCTGTCCAAAATCACAACAGTTTGAAAGGGTGAAAATGAGATTTGAACTCAAGTCATATGCTAAAACCCATGTTCTTTCATAATTGGACCATCTGCCTCTGTCTGGTCTTGTCCCAGTTCCTACATTTTCACCCTAATCTGTTCTCCATATAGGCACTGGCATTTTTCTTCAAAAACACAAAACTGATTTTGTCACTTCTGCTTTAAAACCCTTCAATGGCTCCCCAACGTCTATGGCCTTGGTTTTTCAAACCTCATTACACATAAGAGCCACTCAACTGGGAAGCCACTCACAAAATTCCCAGACCCTATCCTGAAAGAATCTGATTCACCAGGTCTCTTCCACTCTGAAAAATACTGACCCAAATTTCTCAGCCTTGTTTACCAGGTATATTGTAATTTGGTCCCTGCTTATCTTTCATCCTCATCTCTGACCACACCTCTACTTGTGCTTTATGCTGTAGTTCAGGGTTAATAAATTACCGCCCTGCTGGCAACCCAAATACAGCCTACTGCCAGTTTTTTTTTTCTTTTTTTTTGAGACAGAGTTTTGCTCTTGTTGCCCAGGCTAGAGTGCAATGGTGCGATCTCGGCTCACTGCAGCCTCCGCCTTCTGGGTTCAAGCAATTCTCCTGTCTCAGCCTCCCAAGTGGCTGGGATGACAGGCATGCACCACCATGTCCAGCTAATTTTACATTTTTAGTAGAGACGGGGTTTCTCCATGTTGGTCAGGCTGGTCTCGAACTCCTGACCTCTGGTGATCTGCCCACCTTGGCCTCCCAAAATGCTGGCTCATGCCTGTACATGAGCCACTGTGCCCGGCCCAGTTTTTGAAAATAAAGTTTTACTGGAACACAGCCATGCCCATTCATTATATTCTGCTTATGGTTGCTTTCATGATACAACGGCAGAGTGGAATAATTCCAACAGAGACCATATGGTGTGCACGGCCCTTTACAGAAAGTCTGTCGATCCTTCTCCAGCTGTACCAAAATACTTACTGTACTGTGCAAGATGCTTTAGTACACGATATTCCATCTTTCCTGTTTTGGAGGGGACTCCAGTTCTTTAAAGACTCATTCCTACTCTGTAAACCCATGTCTGACATACTTCGACAGCTAAGCATCCACTCTTAGTGCCCCAAAAGAACTTTGCCTCTATTGCCCTCATTTTCTACCTCACCATATCGTAATTACTTTTCTATCTGTCTGCCTCACCCAATAAAATGTTCCCTGAGAACAGTTACAAACTCTTAATCATCTTTGCAACTCCAATGCCTAGCACAATGCCTCATATATATTAGGTGTCCAACAAATGTTGGATGAATCAATAAATAAACTTTCCTGAAAATCTTAGAGGACAAAACATTCTGAATAAGGTTATTTAAACTTAGATTAAATTTAGATTAAGGTTATTTAAACTTAGATTTCAACTGGTTTCTGTGGTATTTAAATTACTCCTTGGTTTCTGAATTATCCGTAGAGGTACTCAAGTTGAAATGTGCATGTAACCTAGACAAAGAAAGGCAGCCGGGCCTGGTGGCTCATGTCTGTAGTAATCTCAGCACTCTGGGAGGACGAGATGGGCAGACTGCTTGAGCTCGGGAGTTTGAAACCAGCCTGGACAACACAGGCTGTCTCTACAAAAAATATTTTTAAATTAATCAAGAGTGGTAGCAGGCGCCTGTGGTCCCAGCTATTCCAGAGGCTGAAGTGGGAGGATCACTTGAGCCAGGGAGGTGGAGGCTGCGGTGAACCATGATTGCACCACTGTGCCCAGCCCGGGCGACAGAGTGAGACCGTTTCAAAAAAGAAAAGAAAAGAAAGAAAGCACATAAGCACATTAATGTCTACTGTCAGAGATTTGTTTAATAGATGACATGGCTCTTTTGTCTTGGCCTTCTAGAAAGTGTTGATGTGAGTAAGAGGACAGGAAAAGCAGAAAATGTCTGGGCTATAAGGCACGGCCCAAGGAAGGTAACTCCAACTGCACCGGAGGACGGTTAAGGAGCCAAAGAATATATGCGAGAATGTCAAGGAGATTTTTTTGCCAAATTAAAAATTTTTTTGAGAACCAGCACTACTCAGAACTGAAAAGAATCAGAAGACTTTGGCAGAGGAAGGGGGTTAAAAGGGTAAGGAAAGTGCAAGAAACCTCATTTCCAGATAATCATGTAGAACACAAAGTAGAAAAGAAGTGTGGAAGGAAATGGCAGCCCATATTGGCATGCTGCAGCCATCAGCCAGCCCACTCCTGCATCAGTCCCTCAACTGGATCTTGACACCTTAGGATATTTCAATTTATTCATGTGTTCATTCAATAAACATAAAGTCCAACATAAAATAAAAAATGAGAACTTTCTATCTATGATCAAAGCCTCTGAAAATAACATATTTCTATTTTCTAATTGAATGTAGCAGGTCAAGGGAGAACAAACTTTCTTTTTTTTTTTTTTGAGACAGAGTCCAGCTCCATTGCCCAGGATGGAGTGCAGTGGCACAATCTTGGCTCACAGCAACCTCCACCTCCTGGGCTTATGCAATTCTCATGCCTCAGCCTCCCTCCTGAGTAGCTGGGATTACAGCTACATACCACCACACCTGGATAATTTTTGTATTTTTTGAAGAGATGGGGTTTCACCATGTTGCCCATGCTGATCTTGAACTCCTGAACTCAATTCACCCACCTCAGTCTCTCAAAGTGCTGGAATTACAGGCATGAGCCACCACACCTGGCCAAGGAGAAGAGATTTTCATAAAAACAAGTACTTTTTCCTAGTGGTAAACATGGAGGTGGCCTCAGGAGACTACCTTTCTCACACTATCTAACAGTTAATGACAGAGCTTAAGTTCATTTTATGTCCCACCCCACTGCCCCTGTCCCATCTGGGGCACAGTCTGGAGCAAAGGGTAGTATAGGTGCTACAAATCTTATACAACAGCATATACTTAGGAATTACTAAAATGAGCATCTCAGGGACCTACTGCACTGTGCAAAGGCCCAAGGAATCACTGTTAGGTAACATAATAATGGTAACGTGTTTTGAGAGCCTACTATGTTTTAGAGTCTGTACTAGAGCTTTAAATGTATCATCCCTAATCCTCACCAAAACCTCACCTATTGGCCACATTTAACAGATAAGGATATGGAAGCTCAAAAAAGTAAATAAATTAGCCAAGATTTTTTCCTTCCCAACAAGCCTAGTAGGAGATCTACTCAGTTAGCAATTGAGCTCTGCTACTTAACACTTTCCTAAACCCCACTTTGAGATGCCCAATCTATCTCTTGCTTTATTTCTCTCATTTGCCATGGTAAGTACGTGCTGGCTGGTTTGCTCAGCTGGAGCACGCTGATTAATAAAGCCCGAGTACATCAGGGCAATCTCCTTCATGTCACCCTGATCCAATTTAATTCAATCTCTATTAATGAGTACTTGATGCTGTATTAGGCACACTGCTAGAAACTTCGGAGGCAAAGCTGTTCCCCATTCAAATTCGTCCTGCTCTCACTCCAGCCGGCTAGATGGCAGAGTGTGGAGAACTCTCAGCAAATTCATTTATCACCACTGGTAAAAACAACTCAGAATAAAAAATCTTTATAAAGGGAGGTCCTCACATCATCATCATCATCATCATCATCATGTTTCCTGACCTACTCAGTCAAATACTACCTCTCTATAACTGCTGTTCCTGCCTACTCTGTCCTCTTCCTGTTGCCCTGGTCTTGCTGTCAGCCAGTTTGTCATCCTTTATGCTCTCACTGGCACAGCCACCACACTTCCAAACCCCAATTCTCGTTTTCCCTTACACTGAGGAAAATGGAACCAGAGACCGTGACTCATACAGAATGTGAGGGAAAAGTATGTTTTGTGTGTATGTCTGTATATACTAGGAGGACAGTACAATTTTGTGGGATTATAACTAGGGCACAGAAAAGGCAGGGCTGGGAGCTGCCAAAGCCTTACATAAGGACAGTTTCACAGTGCCTGACTGTTGAAGGAGAGTCCAGTATTGTACATGACATGTAAATATTACTCATCTACAACTACAACATGAATTCGAAGTGCAAGTAGAGTACTCCAGAGGCACTCTCCATCCAGAGACATTTAAAATGAATTTTCTTTTTGATACTCACTAAGGTTTTTAAAGCTGCTAGTTTCTAAGCACTTATAAAAACAATGAATTAATAAAGAGTGAGAATCGAATTCATTGTGCTTACCTGTGTATCCTTTAGGAAGTAATTCACAGATAGCTTACCCTCAAATTTTAACTTCACTCTTTTAGGCTAAACAGTGGCATTTTGAACCTTCCTTCACCCCACCAGATTGCTGGTTTTAGAAATAACCTTTACGTGATCTTACAGCTAAGTAAAATAGCCCAGAATCCTATGTATTTTTCTTGGACTTATTTGAAATTATTGAAGACCTTCAGTAAGCTGTTAAATGTTGCAAAGGTCTGAAAAGGAAAAAACTGAAAACCAGAAATAATATATTCTGAATCTCAAGTTAGGAAAAATAAAGAACAATACGTTCTTCTACCATCCTTAAACACCCATAACATTAGTATTATTTTCTGGACAAGATAATGGACACAGCATTAAGATTTAATTTCAAAATTAACACTGAAAGATCAAGCTAGCAAAGACTTTTATGATATATTATTTCTGCCTTTTGGCTGGAACTGCCATCTTCCAGTAATTCACCAAAATGATGAACACAAAGGGAAAGAGAAAAGGCACCAACAGATGTTCTCCAGGCCTTTTAGAACACATGGAGTTGTTCCTTTGACCACATACATGGAAACCTACAAGAAAGGTGATACTGTAGCCGGGCACACTGGCTCACACCTGTAATCCCAGTACTTTGGGAGGCCGACACGGGTAGATCACGAGGTCAGGAGATCAAGACCATTCTGGCCAACATAGTGAAGTCCCAGCTCTACTAAAAATACAAAAATTAGCTGGGCATAGTGGCACATGCCTGTAATCCCAGCTACTCGGCAGGCTGAGGCAGGAGAATTGCTTGAAACAGGGAGTCAGAGGTTGCAGTGAGCCAAGATTGTACCACTGCACTCCAGCCTGGTGACAGAGCGAGACTGCGTCTCAAAGAGAAAAAAAAAAAGAAGGGTGATATTGTAGACATCAATGGAATGGGCACTGTTTAATAAGGAATGGCCTACACAGATCACCTGAAGTGAGGAGTTCCAGACCAGCCTGGCCAACATGATGAAACCCTGTCTCTGCTAAAACATGCAAAAAGTTGGCCAGGTGCAATGGCTCACGCCTGTAATCTCAGCACTTTGGGAGGCCAAGGTGGGTGGATCACTTGAGGCCACAAGTTCGAGACCAGCCTGGCCAACATGGCAAACGCTATCTCTAATAAAAATACAAAAATTAATCAGTTGTGGTGGCATGCACCTGTAATCCCAGCTACTCAGGAGGCTGAGGCAGGAGAATCACTTGAACCCTGGAGGCAGAGTTTACAGTGAGCCAAGATTGCACTACTGCATCAAGCCTGGGCAACAGAGCAAGACCCTGTCTCAAAAAAAAAATTAGCCAGGCATGGTGGCCCATGCCTGTAGTCACACCTACTAGCGAGGCTAGGGCAGGAGCATAGCTTGAACCCAGGAGGCAGAGATTGCAGTGAGCTAAGATCATGCCACTGCACTCCAGCCTGGGAACAGAGACTCCATCTCAAAAAAAAAAAAAAAAAAAAAAAAGGAATGCCCTACAAATCTTACTATGGCAAAACTGGAAGAGTCTACAATGTTACCCAGCATTCTGTTGGCACTGTTGTAAACAAAAAAAGAAAAGATTCTTGCCAAGAGAATTAATGTGTGTATTGAGCATATTAAGCACTCTTAAGAGCTGACAGCTTCCAGAAACATGTGAAGGAAAATGATCAGAAACAGAAGCCAGTGAGACCCTCATCTCTGCAAAAAATTAGCTGGGCGTGGATGTGAATTCCTGTAGTCCCAGTCACTTGGGAGGCTGAGGTGGAGGACTGCTTTGAGCCCAGGAGTTCAAGGCTGCAGTGAGCTGTGATCACAGCAACGCACTCCAGCCTGGGCAACAGTGCAAAACCCTATCTCAAAAAAAAAAAAAAGTAAACTAAAAAAGAAAGGTACCTGAGTTCAATTGAAGCACCAGTCTGCTCCACCAGTGAAAAAGAGCCTGAGCTACTGGAACTTATTCCCTATGAATTCATGGCATAATAGGGGTAAAAAAGACGAAAGGTATAAAAACATTTCTCTTCATTGAGTAGAAGTGTGATGTCCTGGCCGGGCGCGGTGGCTTATACCTGTATTCCTGGCACTTCGGGAGGCCAAGGTGGGTGGATCACCTGAGGTCCCTCAGGAGTTTGAGACCAGCCTTACCAACATGGTGAAACCCTGTCTCTACTAAAAATAAAAATTTAGCTGGGTGTGCAGACACGCCTGCAGTCCCAGCTACTCAGGAGGCTGAGGCAGGAGAATTGCTTGAACTCAGGAGGCGGAGGATGCAGTGAGCCGAGAGCGTGTCACTGCACTCCAGCCTGGGCCACAGAGCGAGACTCCGTCTCAAAAAAAAAGAAGTGTGATGTCCCCTCCCCAAAGAAATACTCAAAGCAAAAAAAAAAAAAAAAATTACTTGCTGATTTTTCTGGAAAACTTTCAGAACACTCCCCTTCTGTCTTGGAAATACCACTTCCCCAATATCATACCCCACGAATGTTACTATGGCAAAACTGGAAGAGTCTACAATGTTATCCCGCATTCTGTTGGCACTGTTGTAAACGAACAAGGGCAAGATTCTTGTCAAGGGAATTAATGTGTGTACTGAGCATACTAAGCACTGTAAGAGCCGATAGCTGCCTGAAACGTGCCCCACTTCTGTCTTGGAAATACCACTTCCTATTAAGAGGGGTTTACTTCTTCACAAGCAATCCGTTCCTCTAGGTGAGTCCCAATTCCAGAGTACTGCACTGGATTTTCCCTTCCATCTGTCACTTCCTCACAGCCTTCTACATGAAGAGGAAGAGAAAACAAGAAAGAAAGAATAAAACAAGGAACACAGAGAAGTTGGAAATTTTTTGAATCTCTCTGAGGATATGTGAAACACAAACTGCAGCAGCAGCAAAAAAAGACACCCAAAGGACAAGCTATCATAAAGAGTATGCCAGAGACTGAAACAGAAGACGCTGAGAAGCACAAAGGATGGCTTTTACTTTAGAAACTGGCAGATTTTAGAAGTCTGATTCCTTAAAATAAAAAAGTCCAATTCCAAAACAACCTGAAACATCAATAAGCAAATCCCTGAGCATCCCTATCTTCAGGAAATAAAACTAAACAACACTAACGTGGGTAGAGGTAAAGACAGAAAGGCGGCCAGGCGCGGTGGCTCACGCCTGTAATCCCAGCACTTTGGGAGGCCGAGGCGGGCGGATCACCTGAGGTTGGGAGTTCGAGACCAGCCCGACCAACATGAAGAAACTCTGTCTCAACTAAAAATACAAAATTAGCCGGGCATGGTGGTGCATGCCTGTAATCCCAGCTACCCGGGAGGCTGAGGCAGGAGAATCACTTGAACCCGGGAGGCAGGAGAAAAGCTTGAGCTCCGGAGGCGGAGGTTGTGGTGGGCCGAGATCGCGCCATTTCACTCCAGCCTGGGCAACCAGAGCGAAACTCAGTCTCAATAAATAAAGACAGAAAGGCTATACATAAACTATTTGGATTAACCAATAATGAACGTTATCTATTATCTTACAATCATAAAGTAAGTGATTTGGACAGGGAAACTGGATGGTGATGGGATACTAAGGTTAACAAGAGAAAAATCACTATTTTTTAGAGAAGGCTTTCTAGACGAGGTTAAACTCCAGACTGGCCAAATAGCAACAGGAGTTTAGCAGTGTTCCAACCAACCGCAGGAAAATAGCTCAGAGGGGGAGTGAACTGATTATATGAATGGTGCATTGAGTAAGGGAGCCTGAGAGAAGAAAGGGGAATCGTCAAGGGGAATAAGACTGGTTCAGAGTGCACTAAAGTCTCCAAACTGGAGAGAAGGTAGGAGGCAGCAAAAGAGTGCAAGAAGAAAAAGTACAGTCGTTTCTTCACTTACCTCGACAGGCAAGTTAAGGACTAGGGGTTGCACTACCTGGAAAGCTAGCAAACAGGGTTGCCCTAGGAGTGAAAAATTTCCAGAGAGGGCCCTTCCTGGAAAAAAGCAGCCCCGGTGTTCCCTAATTTCCTGGCTAGGTACCATCGGGCAGTGACTGGAGAGGCGCAGGTATGTTTTAGGCAGGTGTCTCTTGGGTGTTGGCGTGGACTACATAGCAGAGGTTCAGCCGCGGGACTAGCGATTGAGCGACAAGCAGGCGGCGGCGCGTGCAAACCACAAGACTTACCTTACTGTCATCCATCTCGGCAGACAGGCTGGCCTGGCCGGGCACTCCCTCCCGGAGCCCTCCCCCGGCTCAGCCGGCCTGGCCCGGCCCCCGCCCCGAGGAAGAAGGGGATATGGTTCTGGCTGCCTCCTCCTCTCGCCTAACAGTTCGCTTCCCTGATGCCACAGTCACGGGGACTAGGGCCCAGTTCAGGAATGGCAGAGCGGACCCTGGAGGCGGCCCCAAACGCCTCCCTTCGCCGCCGCCGCCTCCTCCTCCCCCTCCATGACAGTCTCTGGGTGTTTACAGACGCTCTGGAGAGCCGCCGAGACCGGAGAGTGGGCGGGAGCGCCACACGCGGAATGGCCCCTTCGGCTGCCGTAGCACCGCGGCATTCTGGGAATTGTGGTTTTTCTTATCACAGTCTCTGCGCTGCTGACTGGAAAAAAAACTACAATGTCCACATAGCCTCATTCAGGGGCAGCTGTTTTCCTTTTGCCTACTAGCTAACGCTGAGGAGGCGGGGTCGGGCTGGAGGCCCAAAGTGCGCCTGACCTGATGTTTCGGCTCCTTAGTGCCAGGGCCTGGAATGGCAGGGAGGGGAGTTTGGAGCTCTGCGGAGGCAGCCCGGAAGGTGGGGTGCCGGAAGCAGGCCCTCCTCTGGGACGCTGAGGAAACCGTAAAGATTCTTTATTTTAAAAAAACGAAAAAGAAAAACTAAGAATGTAAAATAGTGCAGCTACTTTGGGAAGAAATTTGGCAGTTCCTCAGAATATTGGCCACGCCCATACCCAAGGGAAATTAAAACGAATGACTACACAAAAACTTCTACATAAATGTTCTTTCCTAGCAGCATTATTCATAATAGTCAAAAAGTGGAAACAACGCAAATGTCTGAATGAATGGATAAACCAGTGTGGACTATACAAATAAAGAAATACTGGCCCAGGGGCGGTGGGTCACTCCTGTAATCCCAGCACTTTGGGAGGCCAAGACGGGAGGATTGCTTTAGCCCAAGAGTTCGAGACCAGCCTGGGCAACTTAGCAAAACCTGTCTCTACAAAAAAATACAAAAATTAGTTGGATGTGGTAGCACATGCCTGTAATCCCAGTTACTGGGACGACTGACATGAGAGGATCACTTGGGCCTGGGAGGCAGAGGCTGCAATGAGCGGAGATTGTGCCACTGCACTCCAGCCTGGGCGATACAACCAGACACAGACAGAAGAAGAAGGAGAAGGAGAAGGAGGAGAAGAGGGAATGAAGAAAGAAGGAAGAAGAACAAAGGAGGAGAAGGAAGAAGGAGAAGAACAAGGAAGAAGAAAGAACAAGAAAGAAGGAAGAAAAAGAAAGAAGGAAGGAAGAGGAAGAAGAAAGAAGAAGGAAGAAGAAGACCCATGTAGTAAGATTCGTCTCTACAAAAAAAATTTAAAAATTAATTGGGTGTGTTACAAAAAATGTTTTAAATTAGTTGGGTGTGGTGGTGGTGCTTGTAGTCCCAGCCAGTCAGGAGGCCCAGGTGGGAGGACGGTTTGAGCCCTGGAGTTGGAGGCTGAAGTGAGCTGTGATCATTGCACTCCAGCCTGGGCAACAGAGCAGGACTGTGTCTCAAAAAAAGGAAAGAAATATTATTCAGCAATGAAAAAGAATGAAGGTATATACACACTACAATGTGTCTGAACCTTGAAAACATTATGTGAAGTGAAAGAAGCCAGACACAAAAGGCCACATATTGTTATGATTCTATTTATAATGAAGTGTCTGGAACAGGCACATCTAAATAGACCAAAACATCCATTAGTGGTTGCCAAGGGCTAGGGTTGAAGAATGGCAGGGATGGAGGGATCCTGGAAAGGAGAGTGATAGTTAAGGAGTACTGGGTTTCTTTTTGAGGTGCTGAAAATGATATAAAATTCAGCGTGGCACAGTGGCTCGTGCCTGTAATTCCAGCACTTTGGGAGGCTGAGGTGGCGGATCACCTGAGGTCAGGAGTTCAAGACCAGCCTGACCAACAAGGAGAAACCCATCTCTACTAAAAATACAAAGCTGGCGAGCCTGGTGGCGCATACGTGTAATCCCAGCTACTCTGGACGCTGAGGAAGGCGAATCGCTTGAACCCGGGAGGCAGAGGTTGCAGTGAGCTGTGACCGTGCCATTGCACTCCAGCCTGAGCAACAAGAGTGAAACTCTGACTCAAAAAAAAAAAAAAAAAAGAGAGAAAATGATCTAAAATCGATTTTGGTGATGGTTGCACACCCTGTGAATTATTTAAAAACCACTAAATTGTAGTTTAACTGTAGTTAAACTACTTTAAATGAGTGGATTATATCTCAATAAAATTATTTTTAAAATAACTGGCTGTGTCCTCATTTGATAAAGTCAGTGAGCTTTTTTTTTTTTTTTTTTTTTTGAAACGGAGTCTCACTCTGTCCCTCAGGCTGGAATGCAGTGGCGTGATCTTGGCTCACTGCAAGCTCCGCCTCCCGGGTTCACGCCATTCTCCTCCCTCAGCCTCTTGAGTAGCTGGGACTACAGGCGTCTGCCACCGCGCCTGGCTAATATTTTGTAGTTTTAGTAGAGACGGGGTTTCACCGTGGTCTCGATCTCCTGACCTTGTGATCCGCCTGCCTCGGCCTCCCAAAGTGCTGGGATTACAGGCGTGAGCCACCGTGCCCGGCAGTGAGCTTGTTTTTACTGTTGTTTTTGTTTTGGCTTACCTAGGGCCTTTGAGAACTTGACAAAGATTGCATATTTGTCAGTGCTGCTCCTGAAGAGCCCTTTGGCTCACACCTTTTCAAAGACTGATAAAGTGCTTTGTTAACTCTTGCAAAATCCAACTGAGGTAGAGTTCCCAGATTTAGCAATATAGACACAGAATACCCAATGACATTCGAATTTCAGATAAACCGCAAATACCCTTTTAGGAAAGTATGTCCCATGTAACTGGTTTTTTGTTTTTTTTTTTTTTGAGACAAAGTCTCGCTGTCACCCAGGCTGGAGTGCAGTGGTGCAATCTCGGCTCACTATAGCCTCTGCCTCCTGGGTTTATGCCATTCTCCTGCCTCAGCCTCCCGAGTAGCTGGGACTACAGGCGCCCGCCACCACACCCAGCTAATTTTTGTATTTTTAGTAGAGACTGAGTTTCACTGTGTTAGCCAGGATGGTCTCTATCTCCTGACCTCGTGATCCGCCTGCCTTGGCCTCCCAAAGTGCTGGGATTACAGGTGTGAGCCACTGCGCCCGGAAGGTGTATTAACTTCTAAAAGTACGGTGTAAGTCCTCAAGGACTTTATAATCCAGGAGGTGATATACAGAAAACTTAGATCATTTACTAAACAAAGCATCTGGTGAAAAATAATACAGATCAAGTTTAATATCTATATGCTGATAAGTCGAAGGTAAGAGGGTACAAAACTTATGGTGGGCAGGGAAAGCTGTGCATCAGACTGATTAGAAGAGCAAACACAGCAAAGTGTTTTTTAAGTGGTTAGGGGAAGAATGTGCTCTCAGCGTCCTGGGTGTGTTCTATATGTGTGGTTCTCAATCTTTTTTTCCTATACCGTCTTCTCAAAAGGAACCTCCAAGGCATGCAATTCCTTTAAAAAACACATGTATTTCTCTTCTCTTCACTCCCTCCCCAACACTCACAAACACATTTCATATACTCTCAGACACCCCACATAGAGGCACTGTTGGCCCATGTTGCATCAAGCCTCTGTCACTGCTATGGGGTTTCTTGTAGTAACTTTCTAAGTAGCATGGCGCACACCCACTCCTAATGGGTCTGCATGCCTCCATGCTTTCATCAATCTGTCTCCCTCCTGGTCCCCTTACCGCTGGGCACAGGTGTCTAAACAGAGCCAAGATGATCGTGTTACTCCCTGGGCCACATGGGTCTGCTTGGGCTCATATCCCCTGGGGAACGTCGCAGAGAAAGAATGCTCATTAAAATAGCTTGTTAGGCTCCAGCTGACTTTCCATTTTGTTTGACACTTTTTTCTTTTTTTTCTTTTTTTTTCAGATGGAATCTAACTCTGTTGCCAGGCTGGAGCGCAGTGGCACGATCTTGGCTCACTGCAACCTCCAGCTCCCCGATTCAAGCAATCCTCCTACCTCAGCCTCCCAAGTAGCTGGAATTACAGGCATGTGCCACCATGCCCAGGTAATTTTTGTATTTTTAGTAGAGACAGGGTTTTACCATGTTGGCCAGGATGGTCTCAATCTCCTGACCTCAGGTGATCTGTCCACCTCGGTCTCCCAAAATGTTGGGATTACAGGCGTGAGCAACTGCACCTGGCCAGTTTGATACGCTTGAGTCTGAAAACTTTAAAACTGCCCAACCCTTTCCAAACATCCATTGGAAATGAAAAATGTCTGATGCAATTCTGGAAATTTTTGCTAGACCCATCTCCAATAAAATCTAGAAATAGCAATACTTTTTTAAAAAAGCCTACCAAGAAAAAGACAAAGATGAGCCAGGTGTGGTGGCTCACGCCTGAAATCCCAGCACCTTGGGAGGCTGAGGCAGGCGGATCACGAAGTCAGGAGATCAAGACCATCCTGGCTAACACAGTGAAACCCTGTCTCTACTAAAAATACAAAAAATTAGCCGGGCATGGTGGCAGGTGCCTGTAGTCCCAGCTACTCAGGAGGCTGAGGCAGGAGAATGGCGTGAACCTGGGAGGCAGAGCTTGCAGTGAGCCGAGATTGCACCACTGCACTCCCGCCTGGGCGACAGCGGGAGACTCCGTCTCAAAAAAAAAAAAAAAAAAGACAAAGATGGCCATGAAATCTACCGTGATAACTTCTAACCCATCTTACCACACATCCTAAACTTGGGGAAGAAGTTATCCTAGAGTCATCCTAGAAATGCCCATTCCTAACTTCTCTGTCTTTGGCTTGTCTTTTCAAAGAATTGATCGTCCGTGGCTGAGTGATAAGAAGTTTTAAATGCAGCATGGTTTGTACAGTGAATTTGAGGATAGTTCAAGTCCTGACACAGAGACTGAGAAAGGAAAGGAGAAAAACTATTCAAAGTGAAAAACAAACCACTAATTGAAGAAAGGTAGGGGGTGGCATGAGATTAAGTGAGGAGGGTAAGGGAACAAAAATTAACCTTATTATAGAAACCACAAACGAGGCGAGCAGTACAATATTCTACATTCAGGAATGCCATGGCTACGTTGATATGTAAATCTGGCACTTGAACAACAGAGTATTATTGCTGCTAATATGGTAATCCTCAGAGGTACAGAGAAAAAGTGGGTGGGTCATGTGAAATTCATGAAATGCT
This sequence comes from Mandrillus leucophaeus, assembly GCF_000951045.1. Classification (NCBI taxonomy): domain Eukaryota; kingdom Metazoa; phylum Chordata; class Mammalia; order Primates; family Cercopithecidae; genus Mandrillus; species Mandrillus leucophaeus. The sequence goes on from NW_012104599.1 coordinate 1,174,616, forward strand.
TGAGGTGAACTCACTGTTGAAGTATTAGTCATGTTTTGTTTTGTGTGTGTTTTTTTTCCAATTTATTTTATAGATAAGTATTCCTCTGTACTTTTCGTTTTCTAAAAGTTTAGCTTATTTTCAAAAGGCTATAAAATATTCTCTTGGAAAAGTTTGTTTTTGTTCTAAAGGCATTTTGCAACATGCCTCCCCTCCTTTGGCCTACACGGACAAATATGCCTACATTTGCATACAGCACAGTACCTATTTACTCTCTGTATTGGTTAGAAAGTTCAGAGGCAACAGTCAAAAGGAACATTTTCAGACTGAGCACATAACTCAGCCTCCAGCTTGTTAGCGGGAGCAAAATAAATAAATAAAGCCAAGAAGTACTGAAGCAGTCTGTTGACAGAGAAGGAAAAAAAGACCCAATCAGCATAAAAATAAGGAAGAGAAAATGAAGCTCAAGGAACTAAAACCTTCTAAGCTCAAACTTTCCTTCACCTCTTCCCCTTCACCAGCACACTAAAAGCTTCCCTTCAAACGCAACAACAGTAGTTCTTGATACTGTACTATCCACTCTTTTCTACTTAAAATACTGTTGCTTTTTTTTTTTTGAGACAGAGGCTTCACTCTGCAGCCCAGGCCAGAGTGCAGTGGCGTGATCTCGACTCACTGCAACCTCCGCCTCCGAGGTTCAAGCGATCCTCCTGCCTTAGCCTCCTGAGTAGCTGGGATTACAGATGTGCATCACCACACCCAGCTAATGTTTGTATTTTTAGTAGAGACAGGCTTTCACCACGTTGGCCAGCCTGGTCGCGAACTCCCAACCTCAGGTGATCCACCCACCTTGGCCTCTCAAAGCACTGAAATTACAGGCCACCGTGCCTGGCCTACTGTTGCTGTTTCTAAGCCATATACGTCCCTCACCCAGTGAGAAAGAATAAAATGTGCCCTTATTTGAAGAAATAATAGAAAATGTATTTATTTGGCCAATAAGCAACTGTTTAAAACTGAGCAACCCTTTGTAAGAGAGGGCTTTCCAAGCATCCCTATTAGTCATTTACACTTTAGTATGGATATGCTTTTTTTTCTCTTACCTGCTCCCTAAATATTAATTTAACACAGGGTTTACGAGGAGGAGAAAAGAGGAATATATGGTTTTGGAGGATAGACATTATAAGACAGGGAAGATCTGGGTAGATCTGATTGCTGTGGTTGGGCTTTCAATATTTGAAGAGCAGCAAGTAGACACTGGATACCTGTGGGGGTTAGGGTCGGGGAGGTAGCAGAGAGCTGAAGAAAGTACAGTCAGGTACCTTCTTTAACAATTCTTGGTCGGGCACGGTGGTTCACGCCTGTAATCCCAGCACTTTGGGAGGCCGAGGTGGGCGGATCACGAGGTCAGGAGATCAAGAGCATCCTGGCTAACACGGTGAAACCCTGTCTCTACTAAAAATACAAAAATTAGCTGGGCGAGGTGGCGGGTGCCTGTAGTCCCAGCTACTCAGGAGGCTGAGGCAGGAGAATGGCATGAACCTGGGAGGCGGAGCTTGCAGTGAGCCGAGACTGCACCACTGCACTCTAGCCTGGGTGACAGAGCGAGCCTCCGTCTCAAAAAAACAAAAAACAAACAAAGAAACAAAAAAACCTGAAAAAACAAAACGAATTCTCTCTTCTGTTCCTTTCTGTCCAAAAGGAGTAGTTTTCAGTTGTACCTTAGATTTCTGGTGTTAGGATTGAGTGACACAGCATTCATTCAAGGGGCTTATAAATCCTTCCAGTCCTTTCCCCAGGGTCACTAGCACTTCAGATTCCCAGGTGTCCTTAATTTGAGAAGTAACCTGGGAATAGCATTAGACTCTGGCTGTCCCCTCCTCGCCAATTAACACAATATTTCTTTCTCTACCCAGCAGTTATGAACCCCTTCACCACCAAGAGCCTGATCTTTAGTTTGGTGGTGGTGGTGGTGGTGGTGGCGGCGGTGGCAGTGGTGGTGGCAGCGGCCGGCAGGAACAAGGGCACCTCCCACGTACACAGGAGGAGTATTTCATTACTCCTTAATGAAGGCTCTGGCCCTGACCCCTCGGCACTGTCTCCAGTTAGGAACATACCCACAGCAGTTAATCAGGCAGCCTGGAGAAAACCAGAGATCCACTACAGAAAGGAAGGGATATTTATTGATAAACAGAAGTAGTCTTTTAAAAAGTGTTTATTTTTGGCAATAAAGAGCACATTTTTCTTCTGCTGCTGAAGAAGAAAAGGTGCCTGGCCCTGTGTGTGTCTGTTGGGTAAACCCTCAGGAGATGTCTGCATCAGACCTGCAGATGTCTAAACTTGCTGTGGCACATGTTAACACTTATCGCTTGAAACCCTTTTTTAAAAAAGCAGGTTTCAGAGTCCACTTTTGAGCTTGTTGTTTCCAGTGTAAAGTTGGTAAACCCAGCGTTTTTGTTGAATGGAAATCCGACATGGCTCCTTTTCTGAATCTTGTATTTTTAAGGGAGAAAAGATTGGAACCCTGGGTCATTAGGAGGAAGTGTGCTTTTGGTACCTGGAAACTTCACAAGAGTAGCAGGAGAACCATTTCTTACCTCATAAGTAGCCTTAACTGTTCCATTTTTTGCTTCAATCTTCCCCATTTCTAAGAAAAAAATACAAGCAAATTTACTATTGAAATGCTATCAAACCTACTTATGACCATAAAGATATTTTCAAAAAGCCACAAATATTTATGGGGATTTAAGTGCTAACAACATTTCTTTTATTTTCTTTTTTCTTTTTTTCTTTCTTTCTTTCTTTCTTTTTTTTTTTTTTGATACAGAGTCTTGCTCTGTCCCCCAGGTTAGAGTGCAGTGGCACAGTCTCAGCTCACTGCAACCTCTGCCTCCCAGGTTCAAGCAATTCTCCTGCCTCAGCCTCCTGAGTAGCTGGGATTACCGGTGTGTGCCACCACACCTGGCGAATTTTTGTATTTTTAGTAGAGACAGGGTTTCGCCATGTTGGCCAACCAGGTTGGTCTTGAACTCCTGACCTCAGGTGATTCACCCACCTCGGCCTCCCAAAGTGCTGGGATTACAGGTGTGAGCCACCACACCCGGCCCAATATTTCTTGACTCTAAGTTACATACTATCTATTGCTAGACGTAAATATCTTTTTCTTTTGGCTTGCTTTATAATACTATGGATATTCTGATTTTTCTGTTTGGGATCATATAGTAGGCACATATCTTTATTCATTTTTTGATTAATTATATAATCTACATATTTTAAGGCATATTTTCAATTCCTTTAACTTTTTTTTTTTTTGAGACAGAGTCTCACTCTGTTGCCCAGGCTGGAGTACAGTGGTGTGATCTCAGCTCACTGCAACCCCCCACCTCCCGGGTTCAAACGATTCTCCTGCCTCAGCCTCCCGCGTAGCAGGGATTACAGGTGCCCACCACCATGCCCAGCTAATTTTTGTATTTGTAATAGAAACAGGGTTTCGCCATGTTGGCCAGACTGGTGTCGAACTCTTGACCTTAGGTGATCTGCCCCTCTTGGCCTCCCAAAATGTTGGGATTACAGGCATGAGCCACCACGCCCAGCCTCCTTTAACTTTCAAAGGCTTCCTTCATCTGTATAAAAAGATTTCCATCATAGGCTGTATCTTTAAATCTTTCTGCTTGTACAAAGAATTGTTCTTCAAAACATTTGTTTAAATCTGAAGGTAGTTAATGTCATTCTTTGGTTAATTCAATGTTACATGAACAACATAACACCTAATACTTTGCGATAAATTATAAAATTTTTAGTAATAGTACCACTTAATGGTTTCCAAAAATGTTTGTGTGAATATTATCTCTTGTAGGAATGAAGGTATTGTCACTTGGAATCTAACCTGTCTAACATGCTATTTCTGTCACCAACAACAGTTCTTTGTTAGAGGGCGTAGTTGTGGTAGCTAATGTTTTGTGTGTGTATATATATATATACACATTTTTTTTGAGACGGAGTTTCGCTTTTTTTTTTTTTTTTTGAGACGGGGTCTTCTTTTGTGGCCCAGGCTGGAGTGCAGTGATGCGATCCCGGCTCACGCAAGCTCCGTCTTCCAGGTTCACGCCGTTCTCCTGCCTCAGCCTCCCGAGTAGCTGGGACTACAGGCGCCCACCGCCACGCCTGGCTAATTTTTTGTATTTTTAGTAGAGACGGGGTTTCACCGTGTTAACCAGGATGGTCTCAATCTCCTGACCTCGTGATCCGCCCGCCTCGGCCTCCCAAAGTGCTGGGATTACAGGCGTGGCCACCTCGCTTGGCCGGAGTTTTGCTTTTGTTGCCCAGGCTGGAGTGCAATGGGGCATCTCGGCCCAATGCAACCTCCACCTCCCAGGTTCAAGCAATTCTCCTGCCTAAGCCTCCCGAGTAGCTAGGATTACAGGCATGCGTCACCATGTCCGGCTAATTTTGTATTTTTAGTAGAGACGGGGGTTTCTCCATGTTGGTCAGGCTGGTCTTGAACTCCTGACCGCAGGTGATCCACCCGCCTTGGCCTCCCAAAGTGCTAGGATTACAGGCATGAGCCACTGCGCTCGGCCATCCCTAAAAGTTTGATAGCGTAATTTTGCTTAGTAGCCACTTTTGGCTCTGTGATGTGTCTAGATGTGTCTAGGCTGGAGTGCAGTGGCACAATCATAGTTTACTGTAACCTCAAACTCTTGGGCTTCAGTGATCCTCAGTGATCCTCCTGCCTCAGTCTCACAAGTAGCTGGGCTAATATGCCTAGCATTTAAAAAAAAAAGAAAAAAAGTTGTAGAGGAGGTGGGGATTGGGTAATGGAATCTCACTATGTTGCCCAGGCTGGTCTCCACCTCCTGGCCTCAAGTGATCCTCTCACCTCAGGCTCCCAGTAAAGGCTCTTTTTTTTTTTTTTTTTTTTTGAGGTGGAGTCTCACTCTGTCGCCCAGGCTGGAGTTCAAGTGGCGTGGTGTCCGCTCACTGCAACCTCCGCATCCGGGGTTCAAGCAATCTCCTGCCTCAGCCTCCCAAGTAGCTGGGATTACAGGTGCCCACCACTACACTTGGCTAATTTTTTTTGTATTTTTAGTAGAGACAGGGTTTCACCATCTTGGCCAGGCTGGTCTCAAACTCCTGACCTCATGATCCACCAGCCTCGACCTCCCAAAGTGCTGGGATTACAGGTGTGAGCCACTGCACCTGAACAAGATTTTTTTTTAGTAGGAAAAATTAACCAGTCCTGGTGGCACGTTCCTATAGTCCCAGCTACTCTGAAGGCTGAGGTGGGAGGATCGCTTGAGCCTGAAAGGCAGAGGTTGTAGTGAGCCGAGATTATGCCACTGCACTCCAGCCTGGGTGACAGAGTAAGACTCTGTCTCAAAAAAAAAAAAAAAAAAAATGTTTTTTTGGAGATGAAACTGAAGGCTATAAGGTTTTTATAAATAGAAAGAATAAAATTATCAAAAAAAGAAAAGATTTTTTTTTTGCTTGCTCCATGAAATAGTCCTTTAAAAATGTATTCTAAGCTTATTTCGAAAAAGTTTCAGAGTATTCTTTCATCCTTATTTCATAAGCAAGCCCATGTTGATTCTATGCCTACTGTTTATGGTTTTTCTAGACTCACATCATGCTATTTCTCAGCTTTTACCTATTCGAGGTGAAAGGCACTGTTTCAAAAAGATGTTTCCCCACACCTAGCCCCCATAAAGTGTTCCAACTGGCCTTTTCTGAACAGTTCCTGACATCATCGCCCCTTTCAAGAGACAATCACCAAAGCTGCCTCAGCAAGCTCTTCCGTTTGTGTGTGAATGATATTTTTTTGCTTCTTTGTTTGCTTGTTTTTTGTTGTTGTTGTTGTTGTTGTTTTGGAGATGGAGTGTCGCTCTGTCACGCAGACTGGAGTGCAGTGGCGCGATCTCAACTCACTGTAACCTCTGCCTTCTGAGTTCAAGCGATTCTCCTGCCTCAGCCTTCTGAGTAGCTGGGATTGCAGGCACACGCCACCCTGCCTGGCTAATTTTTGTATTTTTGGAGATGGGGTTTCACCATGTTGGCCAGGCTGGTCTCGAACTCCTCACCTGATGATCCGCCCACCTCAACCTCCCAAAGTGCTGGGATTATAGGCGTGAGCCACCGTGCCCAGCCTGTGTGGGGCTTGTTTTTAATCTGAGCAAAATAAATATTCTGTTTTCATTCCTGTTTTGGACTTGGTGCCACCCAATATTTTCTGGGGCCTTCTGCTGGAAGCTTTTGGACACATAAGCACAGTGGTCTATAGGAACTTGGTGAAGGCATGTACATATTTTTCACACAAATAACTAAGCTCTTCGTTCCTTTAATTTTCAAAACTTAGCTCTTTAGACAAACACCTTGTTTCCCCAATGAAATAGTATTATTAGAACTGGGAGTTTATACAACTATTCTGTTACCGGGATTATTTTATAATATAGCATAGGAATTTTAAAGTCCTGAGAGTTTAGAACTACGGCCTCTCCTGACACTCCCATTGCCCTCGCAATAATGAGATTTAAAACACGAAAGTAGCAACACCCTCCTTCCACATTTTACCAGGAGAACATACATATCATTGTGAATTTTATAGATTTGCTTTACATGGAAGCCCTGGCCTCTAGATATTTCTCTGGAAGTAGGAGAGAAAGTCATTTTGCCTTAAGTAATGCTGCCTTTCACATAAGCTTCTTGAATTGACTGCTGCCAGTTCAAGATGGCCTTGTGCTGGCTGACGCAAATGCAGGGAAGGATTGCACAAGAAACCTTGATCTTTTCCCGCGGTGTTCAGCACCCGGGTCATCAGCCTGGACTTAGCTCCTCCACCACAGCTTCCCCCTTCCCCTTTTAGCACGTGGTTCTTGTGTTGTGTTCTGTTATTTCTGTTGTTTTGTTTTTTAAGACAGAAAATTCTTGGAAGGGGGGAGCATCCTTTTCCCTAATCCTTAAAGGTTTCTGCAGTTGGCTTTGTTTTGTCTTGAAAAACTTCAAGCCTTTAGTGTGTTTCCCTTAGATAGCCTCCTCTCCCACTCAGCATGGAACGTGCCTGTTCACCTGCTCTGTTCTTGCTGCTGCAGGTGAGGCCCAAATACGTGCTTGTAACCTTCCTGCCCATGGCTTCCAGAGGACAAGATCATACCTTCTCTTCATGGTCGCCGCCTCCTCCCCCTATGCTGTAAGGTCTCTGAGGTGAGGTGGAAGGTGTAGGCTGATTACACCTGCCCAATTTGCTGCCATACAGTTGGGTCCCTGCCCACTCCCCAGTGTGCCTCCACCACGTCCTGCCCCTTCCCAGCCCTCCACTCATTCATGCTTTTCTCCCTTGTTCCTACTCCTAAATACACTCGTTGCCACTGAGACGGTGCTAGGCAGCTCTTCCCAACCCCCTTTACTCTGCTACCCTTTAGGCATGAGAAGAGCTACCTCTGCAGTTTCCCAGGTCCCCGCCGGGCAGCTCGGTCCCCAGCCAAAGTGCTAAGGTGCACGGCAAGGCTGTTCTCCTGTTTCCACAGGTGCCACCGGGAGCTGGTTTGCTGTGAGGCAGGCTTGTGACGGAATTAGATCTTTTCAGCATTCTCCAAGAGAGCTGCCTCTCCAGTTTTTCCTCTTTAATGTTTCCAGCAAACAGGTGGTTCCTCCACTGGTAGTAAATTCCTGGATATTTTTACCTACCACTCCATAAACAAAATGACAATGTTATTGGAAATGTCATACAACCAGGCATATGAGTAATGTCCCCATTAATCAATTTGCCAAAGAAAACAGGTTGCTATCTAAGCTTGTCTGGAGAGATGCTAGCTATGTGAAGGAAATAAAACTGAAACATCTGCTTTAAAGTACACTGTCAAGATATAAATGATATATGCTTGGTGATTTAGTATGTTTTAAAATCAACGAATTGTTATAGGAACTTCACTACAATGCTATGAGTAGTGCCTGTAGGACAGAGGTACAGATAACATAGAATCCAGGAGAGATGCAGGTTTTACTGGATTTGTCACTATATTAAGAAATGTCAAACTACAAAGAAATAGTAGTTATACTACTATATACAAGCTATAGTATAACAAATTCATTCTTTTATCATTTACAAAATGTGTTGAGCAGGCACTGTGCTATATACTAGAAATGCAAAGATTAACTAGATAGGGCCTCTGCCCTCAAGGAGCTTACACACTAATGGGGATTTATTTTACGTTTCATTTCCATACTTCCTTAAGAATGTAAACGAGTAACTTCAATATAGTGTATTAAGTGTGATAATAAAGGTATTCAGAAAATATAGAGAGGAACCAGGGCAAGCCTTTACGGAAAGGCTGATTTCTGAGCCAGGTCTCAAACACTGACTACACGTTTTTCCAAGCAGGCAGCAAAAGAAACATTTGCAAAGTCATAGTTCAGTGAAACAACGCGGGGCGGGGTGGGGGGGTGGGGGGGAACTGCAAATAATTAGATTTGAGAGTAACGTAGGCATCTCAAGAAATGAGAGCAGTGTCAAGAGCTGAGGCCAAAGAAGTGGACAGGTGATAGATGATGAAGCACCTTGAATGCCAAGCTTAGGATGTGGACTTAATTTGAAGGTACTGGGGAGCTACTGAAGGTTTAAGCAGGAGAGTGACAAATCTGAGAGAACCTGGCTTGTTCACATGCAGTTGGCAGCTCTGTATACCTCTTATTTTATTATTTTATTTATTTTATTTTTAACATTTTATTACACTAGATTATACCACACTCATAATATATGCTATATGGTGGTATGGTATACAGAACTGAATATAACTGAGTGTAAGGGCCTGCTATATAGTAACCCTTCCCGATATCTGATGACTGAACAAAAACCCTTTAAAAGTGTCTCACCCTTGGTCAGATGGAGGTGGGACTGGAGGACCACAGGTCAAGTGTCCTGACTTCATTGCCCTCCAGGTTCTTTCTGTCACATACATACAACAAGTGACAAAAGAACTGTTGGTAAGTCCCCATAAATACGTAGTGCAGCTACATGGTAATGCCCAATATATGTTCCAGAAATTATCTTAATCCCTTCTTCAATCAAAATTTTAATCCAATCTATTGTATCTGGGAAAGAACATTAACTTCTGAAACGTTAGTAGGACATGGATTTTACTCTAGAGAAGTCTTTTTTTTTTTTTGGAGACGGAGTCTCGCTCTGTTGCCCAGACTGGAGTGCAGTGGCGCGATCTCGGCTCACTGCAAGCTCCGCCTCCCGGGTTCATGCCATTCTCCTGCGTCAGCCTCCCGAGTAGCTGGGACTACCGGCTCCCGCCACCACGCCCGGCTAATTTTTTTGTATTTTAGTAGAGACGGGGTTTCACCGTGTTAGCCAGGATGGTCTAGATCTTCTGACCTCGTGATCGCCCGCCTCGGCTCCCAAAGTGCTGGGATTACAGGCGTGAGCCACCGCTCCCAGTCAGAAGTCTTTTACTTTCAATTTTGCTGAACGATATCCATTTTGCAAGATGAGCGATACCTGTAATGGATACACAGCAGTTAGACTAAAAATTATCAGTGCACTTTGTTTTCCCAGGCCATGCCTATTAACACATATTACCAAAAACTGATGGGTGGGCAAATAGAATGATAAATAGTGAGATTGAATTTAGACTCCTATCACTTATTTGAAGAGTTGAATAAATATTATTTGAGAAAGGTGGGCTTTGGACATGGTGGCTCGTGCCTGTAATCCTATCCCTTTGGGAGGCTGAGCAGCGTGGATCACTTGAGGTCAGGAGTTCGAGATCAGCCTGGCCAACGTGGTGAAACCCTGTCTCTACTAAATATTAAAAAAAAAATTTAAAAATTAGCCAGGCCTTTGGGAGGCTGAGGTGGGCGGATCACTAAAAAACATACAAAAAATTAGCTGGGCATGGCAGCGTGTGCCTGTTGTGCCAGCTACTTGGGAGAC
>NW_012104599.1:1185967-1190752 GCF_000951045.1 Mandrillus leucophaeus
ACAGGCCCCGGTGTGTGATGCTCCCCACCCTGTGTCCAAGTGTTCTCATTGTTCAGTTCCCACCTATGAGTGAGAACATGCTGTGTTTGGTTTTCTGTCCTTGCGATAGTTTGCTCAGAATGATGGTTTCCAGCTTCATCCATGTCCCTACAAAGGACATGAACTCATCCTTTTTTATGGCTGCATAATATTCCATAGTGTATATGTTGCACTTGCATTTTTTAGAAATATTACCAAATTTCAAGGTGAGACATCCCTAGTGTTGAGGGGTTGGGCCTTCCACTAATTTCAAGGGTTGAACCTGACACAAACACCCCCTTTCCTTTCTTCTCGGTGGAAGAGAGAGTAGCTCCACTCCCACAAGTCCCTACCCTAGAGGAGAGAGAGGAGAGGCAGAGAGGCAAAGAGGGAAAGGAAGAGACAGAAAAAGAGGGAATCAAAGAGAGGCAGAGAGAGGAAGAGACAGAGACAAAAAGGCGCTGTTTAGTTCTTTGCCTTCTATTTTAAACTAAACTTCCTTGTAAAGCAACCTTTTTCGATTACCTACTCTACCCTAAATCATTCTAATCTCCTGCGCCACCCTAACTCATTCCGATCACCTGCTCCACCCTAACTCATTCCGATCACCTGCTCCACCCTAACTCATTCCGATTACCTGCTACCTGCTCTGCCCTGACTCCCGCCAAAGCACTCACCCTGTCATGCTGTTTAAATTAGCCAATCAGAATTAGTTTAGCCTGTGCGGTCTAACCCTAGCCGATAGGGGAAAGATACAGCAGCAGGGGCCAAGTGCCTTAGGGATAAGAACCCCTCCCCTCCCTTGTCCAAATGTGGGCTCACCATTTTTCCATCTGTAAGGGTGTACCCTTCTATATAGAAGTACCTTGCCTTTTTGAGAATTAAAAGAATTTTTTTAAAAGAAATATTGCCAAATTTTCCTCCAAAAGTATTATAAATTTGTATACCTCCACCGGTAATGTGTTTCCCTGCTTGCCAGTCAACATGTTTTGTTATTAAACTTTTAAAGCTTTGCCAATTTGATTGGTTAAAAATTGCATCTTATTGCTATCTTAATTTGCATTATTTGAATTAGCAGTGAAATTGAGTACTCTTTTTATGTGTGCATTGGGTGCATTCATATTTCTTTTTTTGAGAAGTACCAGTTCATGTCCTCTGCTCATTCTTTTTTTTTTTTTTTTGAAACGGAGTGTCCAGCTCTTGTTGCCCAAGCTGGAGTGCAATGGCGCAACCTCAGCTCACCGCGACCTCTGCCTCCCGGGTTCAGGTGATTCTCCTGCCTCAGTCTCCTGAGTAGCTGGGATTACAGGCATGCACCACCACGCCCGGCTAATTTTGTGTTTTTACTAGAGACGAGGTTTCTCCATGTTGACCAGACTGGTCTTGAACTCTTGACTCAGATGATCCACCCGCCTTGGCCTCCCAAAGTGCTGGGATTAGAGGCGTGAGCCACTGCTTCCGGTCTCCTTTGCTTATTCTTTTATGGGTGGTTGGCTTTACCTTACATATTTCTTTCTTTTTTTTTTCAGACAAAGTCTAGCTCTGTGGCCCAGGCAGGAGTGCAGTGGCATGATCTTGGCTCACTGCAACCTCTGCCTCCCAGGCTCAAGTGATTTTCCTGCCTTGGCCACCAGGGTAGCTGGGATTACAGGTGTGCGCCACCACCATGCCTGACTACTTTTTGTATTTTTAATAGAGACCAGGTTTCACCATGTTTGCCAGGCTGGTCTTGAATTCCAGACCTCAAGTTGATTCACCCGCCTCGGCCTCCCTCAAGTTGATTCGCCCGCCTTGGCCTCCCTAAGTGCTGGAATTACAGGCATGACCCACTGTACTCAGCCTACCTTACAGATTTCTGAAGGCTTCATCTATACTAAAGGAATGAGAACATACATAGATAGTACGTGTGGCCCACTTTTCTCCCAGATTGTCAATTGTCTTTGACTTTGTTAATTGTATTTTTTAATTCAGAAGTTCTCATTTTTAAATAGTCATATTTATTAATCTTTATGACAACTTCTGGATTTTATAGACAAATATTACCAAGTTTTCATACTTAGAAAAAGCCTTCTCCGGCTGGGCGCAGTGGCTCACGCCTGTAATCCCAGCACTTTGGGAGGCCGAGGTGGGTGGATCATGAGGTCAGGAGATCAAGACCATCTTGGCTAACATGGTGAAACCCCATCTCTACTAAAAATACAAAAAAATAGCCGGGCGTGGCGGTGGGCATCTGTAGTCCCAGCTACTCGGGAGGCTGAGGCAGGAGAATGGCGTGTACCTGGGAGGCGGAGCTTGCAGTGAGCCGAGGTCGTGCCACTGCACTCCAGCCTGGGCGACAGAGCGAGATTCCGTCTCTTTCGTGATTTATCTCTTTCACCCTTTCGTGATTTATCATCTACTACACCTTCCCTCTGACCATGCCTCTCACATATTAAAGTCCACAGGCATTCTGAAGGCCCCTTGAAACATCTGTGAGTCATAGGCAGGGAATTTAGAAATGAAAAGCTAGAACGTTCAGACATTACAACCAGAAGGACCTGACCAATGGCTTGTTGACAAGCTCTATCCTTCCTCATCCTCACCTTCCCCACTTCTGTTCCGACCCAAGATCTGTAGGTTCAAAGCAGGAGATCATCTCTATAGGATTTTTTTGTTCGTTTGTTTTTGAGACAGAGTCTTGCTCTGTTGCCCAGGCTGGAGTGCAGTGGTGCAATCTCCACTCACTGCAACCTCCGTCTCCCAGTTTCAAGTGATTCTTGTGCCTCAGCCTCCCAAGTAGCTGGGATTACAGGCATGTACCACCATACCCAGCTAATTTTTGTATTTTTTTTTTAGTAGAGACGAGGTTTCACCATTTTTGGCCAGGCTGCTGTCGAACTCCTGACCTCATGCGATCTACCTGCCTCAGCCTCCCAAAGTGCTGGGATTATAGGTATGAGCCACCACACTTGGTCCACCTCTATAGGATTTGCTAAGAGAATTTCTCAGTCAGCCTCCCAACTTCTAACTCTCCAGTCATCTTAAAGCTGCAGGTGAGTATTATTCTAACCACTGCACCCGGAAAAGATGGAGAAACAGGAACTGATAGACTCCCTGATAAAACACAATGGGAAGTGGCTGTCATTGGTTTATGTGACCATGAGCACAGTCCAAAGATATAGCTGGTTGCCTTGTGATACTGTGAGCTCTTCCTTGGATTACCTTCTGCCTGAATGCTTTACATAGGATTCCTGAATTGGGACAGAGCTTGGACTAAATGATCTTTGAATTGGTATATTGGAGTCTTGGAAGGCTGCTGGTAGCTGAGCTGAGTCTAAAACGAGATTCAAATAGGCACAGAAAGGAGGGGAGGAGGAAAATAGACAATGGCATTCCCAGTAGAGGGAAGAGTATAAACAAAGACGTGAAGATGATGTGTACAACATAGCAGAAGCTACAGACAGTTCGGTACTGTGTTTTTGGAGTACTAAATGCCAGGAAAGGAGTAGCAGGGATAATACTGGAGAAGTAGAAAGTGGCTGGGTGCTGGGAGTCCTAGTTTATTGTGATCAAAAGCTTAGGTGTTATCCTAGTAAATATTTGTAGGTTTTTAAGCAGATAAATGACACATGGTAACTGGGATAGCTCCATATATAAATCTCATAATGATGACCTTACCAATAAAAATATGAGGCAATTTTGAAATTAGCTTTGTTAATGAAAGCTGGTAAGATTCTTGTCATATATATGCTAAAGGATCATCGTACCCGTTATCAGATTGACAAAAAGACATCTCCACCTAGCTGCTTCTTTTTTTTTGAGATGGAGTTTCACTCTGTCGCCCAGGCTGGAGTGCAGTGGCGCAATCTTGGCGCATTGCAAACTCCGCCTCCCAGATTGAAGCGATTCTCCTGCCTCAGCCTCCTGAGTAGTTGGGACTACAGGCGTGTGCCACCATGCCCGGCTAATTTTTGTATTTTTACTAGAGACGGGGTTTCACCATGTTAGCCAGGCTGTCTGGAATTCCTGATCTCAGGCAGTCCGCCCACCTCAGCCTCCCAAAGTGCTGGGGTTACAGGCATGAGCCACCCTGCCTGGCCTCCACCTAGATTCTTAAGCTGAGTTATGACAAAGTTGCATTTATGTATCATAAAGTTCATCCTTATAGCATTGTGGGAAATCATTTTAAGGGTATTAGGACTGGAAGTAGGGAAACAAAACATTTTTTGGAATTGTCTAGGTGAATGGTGACAGAGGCTTGAACTAGGGCAGTAGATGGAGACATTTGCTGAAGACAAAGCTAGCAGATTTGCTTGAAGAGACAGTTTGATGTAAGATGGTACCAAAGAAAGTGCACCTCACAGAGAGTCATAATTGACTTATAGTCCCAACTTCTGCATTCTGAAATCCATCAAGGCTTCTTGCTCAGCTCATGCTTCTCGAAGGCTACTTCATGACTGAGTGCAACAGGAATATTCAGGCAGGCCCATTTCTGGGGAATGTGGGACCCCTCTGATGGGCAACTTTAGTTCCAAGATGTTACATTGTCCTTGCTGAACTTTCTTAATACTGCACTGCAGTCTAAGATTCCTCCACCCAAACTTCCTTCCACACAACCCACCAACCTTCCACACAACCCACCAATCTTCCACACAACCTACCAATCTTCTACACAACCCACCAACCTTCCACTTAACTTTCCTTCCACACAACCCACTAAACTTCCTCCTAACCTTCCTTCCACATAACCCACCAACCTTCCATATAACTTTCCTTCCACACAACCCA
>NW_012104599.1:1191732-1192793 GCF_000951045.1 Mandrillus leucophaeus
AAAGAAAGGTGGGCTGGCCACAGTGGTTCAAGCCTGTAATCCCTACACTTTGAGAGGCCAAAACAAGAGGGTTGCTTGAGCCTAGGATTTCGAGACCAGTCTGGGCAACATAGCAACCCTGTCTCTTAAAAAATAACTTAAAAATTAGCCATCTGTGGTAGAGTATGCCTGTAGTCCTAGCTACTCAGGAGGCTGAGGTGGGAGAATCACTAGAGCTTAGGGGTTCAAGGCTGCAGTGAGCTATGACAGCACCACTGCACTCCAGCCTGGGTGACAGAGTAAGAGGCTCTCAAAAAAAAAAAAAGAAAAAAAGTGGCAAAATGAGAAAAACACCTTCCACGTTCTCTACAGACACTTTCCTGAACCAGATGGAATTATCTTTTCATTTGTGAAAGTTAAAAATGTAGCTTTAAAAATGTAGCTTGTTTCAAAAGTAATACATGGCCGCAGTAAAACATCCAAACAATAAAAAAAGGCCATAAGGTAAAAAATAAAAACATTTTCCCCATCTCTCTGATGCATTCTCCAGAGTTAACCACTGTATATCCGTCTAAAAATTTTCTATGCACTACAAGGAGTATAGGTATCTCCCTTTCATTTTTATACAAATAGTACTATATCATGCATACTGTTCTACATTTTTTCAATTAACTATATGTTGGATATTATTCCATATCACAGTATAGAGCACTATTTTCATCCTTCATTATTGCTTTTCTTTCCTTTCTTTCATAGTTTACTTTGTTTTACTTTTTATTTTTACTAGTTAATGCAGAAATATACAACCTTTATTATACATCTTTCTGTTCTTGTGTGAATTTATCTGTAGAACAGATTCCTAGAGGAGGAACCTCTAGATTAAAAGTATTTACACTTGAATTTTTTTTATTATTATTATACTTTAAGTTCTAGGGTACATGTACACAACATGCAGATTTGTTACATATGTATACATGTGCCATGTTGGTGTGCTGCACCCATTAATTCGTCATTTACATTAGGTATATCTGTTAATGCTATCCCTCCCCCTTCCCCCCACCCCACGACAGGCCCCGGTGTGT
>NW_012104599.1:1195048-1211282 GCF_000951045.1 Mandrillus leucophaeus
ACAACCCACCAATCTTCCACACAACCCACCAACCTTCCACACAACCCACCAACCGTCCACCTAATCTTCCTTTCACACAACCCACCAACCTTCCACACAACCCACCAACCTTCCACCTAACCGTCCTTCCACACAACCCACCAACCTTCCACCTAACCTTCCTTCCACACAACCCACCAACTGTCCTACTAACCTTCCTTCAGCACAACCCACCAACCTTCCACCTCCCTTCCACACAACCCACCAACCCTCCACCTAACCTCCCTTCTGCACAACCCAGAAATCTTCCTCCTAACCTCCCTTCAGCACGACCCACCAACCCTCCTCCTAACCTTCCTTCAGCACAACTCACCAACCTTCCTCCTAACCTCTCCTCAGCACAACCCACCAACCCTCCACCTAACCTTCCTTCTGCACAACCCACTAACCCTCCACCTAACCTTCCTTCAGCACAACTCACCAACCTTCCTCCTAACCTCTCCTCAGCACAACCCACCAACCCTCCACCTAACCTTCCTTCTGCACAACCCACTAACCCTCCACCTAACCTTCCTTCCACACAACCCACCAACCCTCCACCTAACCTCCCTTCCGCACAACCCACCAACCCTCCTCCTAACCTTTCTTCAGCACAACCCACCAACCTCCACCTAACCTTCCTTCAGCACGACCCACCAACCCTCCTCCTAACCTTCCTTCAGCACAACTCACCAACCTTCCTCCTAACCTCTCCTCAGCACAACCCACCAACCCTCCACCTAACCTTCCTTCCACACAACCCACCAACTTTCCACTTAACCTTCCTTCCCCACAACCCACCAACCTTCTTTTGTCCTTCCTTCTACCCAACATCTTCCTCCCTTTTGTTTTTCCTTTCATTCTTCCTTCTGTGTCTCATAAGGGACACACCTGTATCACGGTCTGATGGCTCTCCTAGAGGACCTGGACTAATATTTATTGTGAGTAAGCTTTTGGGTTCTGGAGTCACAATAATTTGGGTGGTAATTTGACTCCATCCATCCTTGATATATGAAATCAAGCAAGTAATGTAATCTCTTAAAAGTGCCAATCTTCTCATCTTAAAATCATAGTTGTTTTTTGGATTCTATTAATCAGGCTTATAAAATGCTCAGCACAGAACCTGGCATACAGTAAGTACTTGATAAGTGTTAGTTATTCTTATTATTAGATATGGGGGGTGAAGGGAAGGAAGAAGTCAGGGATAATTCTTAGGTTTCTAGGCTACTTACAATATATAAAGTAATCACAGATATTTCACTCAACTCTCCTTTTTCATATAGCAGATATCCTTTTGAGTACGAAGAGATTAGGAAATCTTTCTTTTCTTTCCTCCCTACTCCTAAATTTCTTGACTCCTGCAGTTTTCATAGCTGATGAAAGATAAACTACTAACCTATTCATCAACATGGACATAAGAAAGGATTCTTGGCGGGGCATGGTGGATCACGCCTGTAATCCCAGCACTTTGGAAAGTCGAGGCAGGCACATCACTTGAGGTCATGAGTTCGAGACCAGCCTGGCCAGTATGGTGAAACCCCGTCTCTACTAAAAATACAAAAAAATTAGCTGGGCGTGGTGGTGTGTGTCTGTAGTCCCAGCTACTCAGGAGCCTGGGGCAGGAGAATTGCTTGAACCTGGGAGGCAGAGGCTGCAGTGAGTGCCGAGATAGCATCATTTGCATTCCAGCCTGGGTCTCACAGGAAGACTGTCTCAAAAAAAAAAAAAAAAGAAAGGATTCTTCTGACTCTGGAGTTTAGATAGTAGCCTTTTACCACATTACCCCAGTCACTCCTACTTCTGGTAGGAGACAAGCTATGAGAAGTTTCTTCTCCCTTAGAGAGGAAAGGCCCCTTTAGAGCTCCTTCATGTAAGAAGGGAGGAAAAGCTACCAAACCTCCTTGAGGAATTAAATTAGGACAAAACTAGGTGGGGGAATCCTAAGTTAAACGCTTTTCATAAATAGCATTTTATTTAGGACAACTTAGCTATTGTCCTAATAGCTAAGTGCAGGAGCACCTTTGGGTTGTCCTGCGTTGTGGAGGCCCCCTGACCTAAGAACATGTTATATGTTGATCAGGAAAGGAACTAGATATAGACTTGGAAGTGATCTCTGTAAAGTCAGAAGGAGGATCCTGGGACTCTAAGGGCATATGCACAGGGCAGTGAGCAAGAAGTGAAGTGGCAGGGGAGCCGGGCACTGTGGCTCATGCCTGTCATGCCAGCACTTTGGGAGGCTGAGGTGGGAGGATCACCTGAGCCCAGGAGTTTCAGACCAGCCTGGGCAACATTTTAGAAATGTTTAAAATTTTTCTACATGCACGGTGGCATGTGCCTGTGGTCCCAGCTGCTCGGGAGGGTGAGACAGGAGGATGGCTTGAGCCCAGGAGGTCGAAGCTACGGTGAGCTGTGATGGTGCCACTGCACTCCAGCCTGGGTGACAGAGTGAGACCTTGTCTCAAAACATAATAAATAAATAAATAAATAAATAAATAAATAAATAAATAAATAAATAAGAGATGACAGGTACACTGTAAAGTGCACACTAGCAAATGATCTTTCCCTTTCTCAAATACTTATAAAGCTTAAGACAGGGCCAGAATTCAAATCATAGACTGGCATATAGAGTTTAAACTAGTAAAATTAGAAAGGGAAAATGTAAACTCCTGAACAAAATTTTAAGAAGTTTATTGTATAAACCTGGAATGTGGAAAATCTAGCTGAGCAGTTTATATGAAAAATATTATGGGTTTTATTTAGGCTAACTGCCAGTGCCATGGGAGCCAACAGTGTAATTTTAGCTTGTAAAGAAATGAGTGCAATCTCTGCCTGCATTGAAGTACAATATTCATTTAGTAACGGGAAACTTCAGCTTTCTTATCTGCAAAATTAGACTCTAGATTAGATGATTTCCAGGTCCCATACAGTGCTACTATTTTATGAGTATATGAGTCTGTGACTTAGAAGTTCTAAACTTGAATTCCTGCATTTCCAGAAAATGACCATGGGAAAGAAACATAGGCTTGACGAAAACAGGTAATTCATTTCTCTGGTTAACTTTATAGCTTGGATAATCTCCAAAGAGAAAACAAAAAAGATTCTTTTTCTGTGTGTGCGTTGACCTGACCCACAGATATACACCATGTCAAGCTTCACACAGAACTATTTTGCTTCAGGTGGCAAGCCTGAGAAACCAGTTTTTCCTGAAGTTTGCCTGATAAATACGTTTATGATGAGCTGTACTGTCATTCTTCTATCTTGGTATAGCCTTGGAGGGCCCCTCCTAAGTTGGCGAACTGCCTGTTGACATTGGTAATCAAGGATTTCAGAGGCAGACATCAAGGCCAACATGGGGCAATGATAGGAGGGACTAGAGTGCTCTGCTGTACGAGGCTGCGGGAAGGCGTGGGTCCAAGTTTTAGCCACAGCATAATAGGCGGTCTGTGATGGTTTTGTGGGTAACCAGTGAGCTTCCCCAATTGATCAGTGCAGTTATCATTCTATTTTAGACCCCTAATTGGCATTTCCAAGCATTTTAAACATGTTTTGAGAAAAAGGCAGTAAAAGAGACTAAATCTAGGGAAAAGCAAAACTTCAGGAAAAATAGCATTTCAGATATTTCAGCTGGGATCTCTTTGTCTAGCTAACAGAGGTTTGGAGACTGGATCAGAAGGCCTGCATCTCCTTCCCCTTCTGCATTTAGCCAGGTATATGCCCATGGGCAAGCCATTGAACCAATGCTGGGCCCCCGTTTCCTCACTTACAAGATGAAGAGGAGCCCCACCTTGCTACTTCCAAGAGTGTGGGAGCTGAGCACCTTTGGGTTGCCCTGGTTTGTGAAGGCCCCCTGAACTAAGAACATGTTATGTATTGATCAGGAAAGGAATTGGGTATAGGTTTGGAGGTGATCTCTGTAAAGTCAGAAGGAGGATCCTAGGATTCTAAGGGCATATGCACATGGCAGTGAGCAAGGACTGAAATTTCAGGACTCCCAGGTTCCTGTCTCAGGTAAGTCCCTTCCAGGTGTTGGCTGAGTTGTTCTATGGCTCATTTTCTTAATTGTGTCAAGCAGAAGAGGTCACAGAGGGTGGGGCTTTGGCCAATGTATCATGTTCTCAAAGTTCTGAAAAAAGGACAGAGGGAGCAGAAAGGCCAGAAGAGGGGTTTCCACAGCAAACTGACCACAACTGACTATCCCATTCTCTTCCTACACTGGAAGGGACAAGGGCACCAGGTAGCTGCAGCCTCCATGGTTTCATAAGTACCTTCATCCATTTAGCACCATAGCCACCAACTTGAGCAAGGAAATCAATATCTTTGACAAACAGGGGAAGTCCAGGAGATGGTCATTAGGTAAACTTTTGGAGATTTTGGGGGAATCCATAGATGTTTATCTTTTCAAGAGATACACTCCCTTTTAAATTTTGGTAAAATCTACATAAATGTCATTTACCATTTTAGCCATTTTTACATGTACAATTCAGTGGAGAGGCCCTTTTTGATAACTTCTGTTCTCTCCCTGTGCTAATGTAGACTGTGTACTCCCTGCTAGGAAGATTCCTGGTTGTTCTGCAGGGTCATTCTGAGGGCTTCATCCAGTTAAGTGGATTTAGCTCCTGCAATAGGGGAATACCCCAAAATACAGGACAGAAGATTATTCTGTGGTCATTTATCCTTGATATTGATGAGATCAGATTTGCTGCTGTGTTCCTTTAATTTTTATCTCTGCGTTGTCCCTAACTACTCATCTTGACCTGTGGCTTGCCCTTGGGCCTGATCTCTTTCATTATAGTGTATTTTGGTTCTCTGCTGACTCCTGGCTCATTGTGACTATTAAAAAAACCCTATTTTCTTGGGATGTGACTTGTCTGCCCCTTCAGTGGTCCTTGCAGAACTTATTTGTCAGATATGATTGACAGCTTCTGCTCTCTACCTGAGCTCCAATCCCATGTCCCTGACTGCCTACTGGCCATTTGCTCTGGAATGTGCAGGTCATTGTTCTGCCAAGCAGATTGCAACATGTCCAAAAACAACCTTCTTTTTTTTTTTTTTGCCACAAACCCGCAGCTCATATAAACTGTCAGTCCCTGTCAATAGTCCATGAAGTTATTTAGATACAGAGAAGCAAATTCCTCTTTGATTTGATCTCCTCTTTCATCACTCTCAGCTGTTCAGCCCCTAGAACAATCAGGCTTTCCTTCAAATATTGATCTTGTTTCTGTCCTTCCCTCTCTCCTATGCCCATTTCTAGGTCCTTACTTCCTCTAATATCATCTAGTGTTCATGTCTAGCCTTTCCCTGATTCAATTCCCTGTGAAAGACTGAGGCCAGACCTAGAGTACCTTCATTAATCAAATCATGTCTATTCAAAACCCTGAAGTTCTTCTCTATTCATACAGACTTCTTGCTCTTCTTTGCTGTCAAAATTTCCTCTAATCTGATCCCACATTAGAGGAAATATTTCTGCCAGGTGGCTATATTGTAATGGGAAGTTTAATGGACTTGGAGTTAGTGGATCTGCTTTCAAATCCTAGCCCTGTACTCAGCAGAATGACCTTGGGCAATTCACTGACTCTTGAAACCTTGAATCCCCGCTTGCAAAACTGGGGTCGTAATACCTATGTCATAGGGAAGTTTATGAGATTGTAGTAATATGTGTGGAGGCAGTTTAGCATTGTGCTGAGAACCCATGTTTGGGCTGACTTACTTGGTTCAATACCAGGCTTTCTCACCCAGTAACTATGTGACCTGGAGCAAGTTCCTTAGCCTGTCTGGGTTTCATCACTTTCATCTGTAAAATGGATACACTACCTATGAAGTAGCATATACCTCATAAGTCTGTAGTGACAATTAAATGAGATAATATATGTAAAGCACTTTAACACAGTGCAAGGCACATTGTAAGCTTTAATAGGTTTAAACTATTATAATTACGCAGCAAGAGACCGAGTATAATCAGCACTTAATATATGTTTGGTAAGTTTGTTTCTGTGAGACAGCGTCTCACTCTGACACCAACACCAGTGTGCAGAGATCATAGCTCACTGCAGCCTCGACCTCCCAGGCTCAAGCTATCCTTCCACCTCAGCCTCCCAAGTAGCTGGGACTACAGGCACACATCTCCACACCCCGCTAAATGTTTTTGTTTGTTTCTTTTTTTCTTTTTTTGAGACAGAGTCTGGTTCTGTTGCCCAGGCTGAAGTGCAGTGGTGCCATCTCGGCTCACTGCAAGCTCTGCCTCCCGGGTTCACGCCATTCTCCTGCCTGTCTCAGCCTCTCTAGCAGCTGGGACGACAGGTGCCGGTCAACACGCCCCGGCTAATTTTTTGTATTTTTAGTAGAGATGGGGTTGCCCAGTGTTAGCCAGGCTGGTCTCGATCTCCTGACCTCGTGATCTACCCGTCTTGGCCTCCCAAAGTGCTGGGATTACAGGCTTGAACCACCGCGCCCGGCCATTTTTTTTGTCTTTTTTTGTAGAGAAAGGGTCTCACCATGTTTCTCAGGCTGGTCTTGAATTTTTGGGCTCAAGCGATCCACCCACCTCAGCCTCCCAAAGGGCTGGGATTATAGGTGTGAGCCACCGCGCCCAGCCTAAGTATGTTGATGAATTCATCTTATTCAGATGATCTTACTTCCCACTAATTTTTGCTATGTACATTCTTAAGCCACCCTTCCTCCAGACAGGCTGACTGCTTTGGTTTTCCATGAATATATCTTTCACTTTTCCTGCCTTTGATAATGGTTTCCTACTATAATTTATAATTCATCACAGGAAATATTAGGTGCTATATAATTTCTAGAATGTCATAATTTCTCTTTCCTGCCAATCCAGATTCTTTCCATTCTTTAAGGTCTCTCCTAAACCTTGGCTTGGTGACACTTTCCCTCATTACTTCTGTACTTATCAATGTCTCATTTTTCTGAACGAATTACCCTTGACTTAGCACTTGATGCCATTAATCTGTCAGGTACACTTAGCTGCTGTTTCCTGTATATTCATTTTGTGTCTTCAACTAAAACGAAAACATTCCTCAATCCAGCCTTGTTTCAGAACATGCAGTAAATATGTAGTGACTATTAAATCTATTAGATCCAACATTCTACAATAATTTTTTGGGTCTGCAGCCTCTTATTAAAAGAGTGGCTTATGAGAGTGGGCAGAGGGTTTGGGAATAAGAAGTTCCTGCTACCTTGGACAAGATCCTTTGGTCTCTGGGCCATGTTGTCAGAGAAGTGCTTAAGCACAGGGGCCGCAGAGGTGAGGGGCTGGAAGTAGGCCATCAGACCATCCCTGACAGACAGGAAAGTGTCCCCATTCAAATCTCATTCTTGCTGTGACAGGCTTTGTCTTTAACTGGTTTCTCAAACTTCTTGCACTTTTACACAACATTTGCCCTACAGAGAAACTGGTTTTGCATGAAACTTCCCATGGCTTGAAGCAAGTCTCCATGACGGTGTTTGCATACCATTGGGGTTTTATTCCTCCCATGCAATACATGCCAATAAAGATGAAGTGGCATTCAGATGACGTGATATGAAGGACATCACTGCAGCCTGCAAAGCAGAGAATGTTTGAACTATGCGAAAGAGTCATACCAGGATTTCACAATTACAGAGAAGGCCAAGAAAGACTAGTCAAGAATGCAAGGTGAATAACACTGTCCCTGCTCCAGTTCTCACGGGTACTGTAGCCTCCACTGAACTCCCATTTCTCTGCACTCCTGTAGTACATATTATCTGGACTACACAATTCAGTCCTGCATTATACAGTGTCCTTTAAAAATTGCTTTGTGTGTTGTGGTCTCCCAGCTAGTTGTAAGTTGCTGAGAATACAGACCATATCTTATACTTCCCTGCTGTCGTGTATAGAGCCTCACAATACCATTTAACTCAGTGTTGGGCACAATAAAATTCTCAACAGTAAATGTTGATGGATTTGATTTTGGAAATGCAAATGTATACAAAGTGGCCCTGCAAAGGAGAATGAGAAGACTCGCTTCCTTTTGAGGGCTGTGGGCCTGGGAGTCCCATCGTCTGTTGCGGTGTTGCCAGTAGCAGCAGCCTCCTTTCGGGGGACGGGGAGTCAGTACAGCTCCAATAGGACACGTGGTTTCAGTGCTTTCCCACTCAGGAGAAGACCGCCTGGCACAGTGCCGGAGACCCTGCCCTGATTCCCCTTTCTCCTCCCAACCACAAAGGCCATGCAGGAAGAACTTGAGGGGCATCAGAGATTATTTGACTGAACTCCCTTGTTTTGTAGGTGAGGAAACAAGGCAAGAGCAGCTGAGAGTGGTGAAGGGCGTATGCATGGGCTTTGCGGTTAGGCAGTACTGGACTCTAATCCCAGTGCCGTTACCCTTTAGCTGTGTGATTGCGGGACAGTCTGTTAACATCTCAGAGCTTCAATTTCCTCATCTTTAAAGTGTTACAATGGCGATCCACAGGAAATGTTGTAAAAACTCAGTGAAATAATGTATGCGAACACAGTGCTTGGCAA
This sequence comes from Mandrillus leucophaeus, assembly GCF_000951045.1. Lineage (NCBI taxonomy): Eukaryota > Metazoa > Chordata > Mammalia > Primates > Cercopithecidae > Mandrillus > Mandrillus leucophaeus. The sequence continues at coordinate 1,203,564 of NW_012104599.1, forward strand.
TAATAGATGCTCAATACCTGTTCGGCTCTCTGCTTTCCTTCTCTTGAGTCTCCTGCCCAAAGTCATAAAACAATATAGTGCTAGCCTCTCCTGTTTTTCAAGCTGTTTTCTTTCAATCAGGTATTAAAGCTAGCCACCTATCCACTAGAAAATTAGACTCAACCATTAACAAATTTTTTAATGCTGAAATTTTTAACAAAAATTTTAATGCTTGCCGGACACGGTGGCTCATGCCTGTAATCCTAGCACTTTGGGAGGCCAAGATGGGCAGATCACTTGAGGTCGGGAGTTGGAGACTAGCCTGACCAACATGGAAAAACCCTGTCTCTACTAAAAATTCAAAATTAGCCGGGCGTGGTGGCGGGCACTTATAATCCCAGCTATTTAGGAGGCTGAGGCAGGAGAATTGCTTGAACTTGGACGGTGGAGGTTGCGGTGAGCCGAGATCGTGCCATTGCACTCCAGCCTGGGCAACAAGAGTGAAACTCTGTCTCAAAAAAACAAAACAAAAACAACACAACTCAAGATTTTGACATATTTATTTTCAGCACATTTATATACCTTGAGATAAAAGAACTTAAAAGATAGAAATACTAAATTTCAGTGTAAAATTCAAAGGCATTGAGGTTTTATCCATTTCCAACTACAACGTTTGAACTTTTGGTACTCCTAAAATAGTACTCATGGCCTTTTACCCCTTAAAAAAATAAAAAAATTCTGGCTTTGGTATATTTACATGCTTTGCTTTGCAACCTGATATTTTTCACCTGTCTTTCTTAAGACATACTCTGCTGTCCATTAATCATCAATCGGATCGAAAATGAAAACACCACTGTTGGGGTTCTGTTAAAAAAAATAGAAACTTTTTTTTTTTTTTCTTTTAGACAGGGTCTCACTCTCACGCAGTCAGTGGCACAACCATGGCTCATTGCAGCCTCAAACTCCTGGGCTCAAGTGATCCTCCCACCTCAGCCTCCTGAATAGCTGGGACTACAGGTATTACAGGTATACCCAGCTAAAAAACATAGAAACATATTGGTAACAATCATGTGGTGTGGTTTCGTTTCAGAAATAAAATACACATTCAGTCAGGTGTGGTGGCTCATGCCTGTAATCCTGGCACTTTGGGAGGCTGAGGCAGGAGGATCACTTGAGCCCAGAAGTTTGAGACTAGCCTGGGCAACATAGTAAGACCCTCCCTTTTAAATAAATAAATAAATAAGAAAAGTAGCTGGACATGGTGGTATGTGCCTGTAGTCCCAGCTACTGGGGAGGCTAAAGTAGGAGGATTGCTAGAGCATGGGACATTGAGGCTACTGTGAGCTGTGCTTGGGCCACTGCACTCTAGCCTGGGTGACAGAAGAGTGAGACTCTGACTTGAAGAAAAAAAGAAATGGACATTCATATCATTTATAAAAGTGAATGGTTGATGATAAACCTTCTTTTCCCCCGTACTGGAAAGGATTTCCTGGGATCATTATTTCTTTTTTTCTCTGCCTCAGCCTCCCGAGTAGCTGGGATTACAGGTGACTGCCACCACACCCGGCTAATTTTTGTATTTTTAGTAGAGAGGGAGTTTCACCATGTTGGCCAGGCTGGTCTTAAACTCCTGAACTCGTGATCCACCCACCTCGGCCTCCCAAAGTACTGGGATTATAGGCATGAGCCAGCATACCCGGCCAAGATCATTATTTCTTTAAGAATTTTTAGTTAACAGTCATTGTATTTAGCTACAAATAAATCTTTAAGCATGGAACAGAATCAGATTTAGACCAGAAGAAAAATATTATCATGAAAGGCCTCCCAATTGTGATTATTACAATTATCATATTGTGATAGACGGTTCATGATTTAGAGGATCAGTTAGGTCCTGCAAGACAGAGAGACAAAGCAGGGGCAAAGCTCCCTGGAGTTTTCTTTGTGGAGGGTATGGTAGGCAAAATGATGGTCCCCCAAAATGTTCACATCATAATCCTCAAAACCTGTCCTCTGTTATGTTACATGGCAAGGGAGATAAAGTTGCAAAGGGAATTAAGGTTGCTAGTTTGCAGATCTTAACACAGGGAGAGTATTCTGGGTTATCCAGGTGGACCCAGTGTAATCACAAGGGTCCTTAATAGAAGATGCAGGAGGCAGAAGTCAACCAGAGAGATGGTTGATGAGGTGAAAAGAACTCAAGCTACGGTTGCAGGTTTTGAAGATGGAGGAAGAAGGCCATGAGCCAAGGAATGCAAATGGCCTCTAGAAACTTAAAAGGACGAGGGAACGGATCATCCCCTAGTGCCTCCAGAAAAGAATGCAGCCCTGCTGACACCTTGATTTTATTAGGGAGACCATTTTTGACTTCTGAATTACGGAACTGTGAGACAATACATTTGTGTTGTTTTCAGTCACTAAGTTTGTGGTAATTTGTTTAGGCAGTGATAGAAAACTAATACAGAAGGTCTCTCCAAACAAAGACTGACAGACCATCTTCCTCCAAAGATGCTGTTTGGCCTTCTGGAATTTCACACAACCATGGGTTACAAAGTTCCAAAAGGGACTGAGCCATGGGGAGAGGCTGAAAACCAAAGTTGTGGAGGCACAGTGACCAGCAGTCAGCAGAGAGTGCCTCTCGTGTTTGACACCATAAAGAATGGAGAGGAAATAGAAACGAACTATTAGCCTCAAGAAGAGACGTGATTAATAGCAATACTTGGTATTTATGGCCAGGTGCAGTGGCTGAGCACTTTGGGAGACTGAGGCGGGCAGACTCATTGAGCCCAGGAGTTCGAGACTAGCCCGGGCAATATGACAAAAACCCCATCTCTACAAAAAGTACAACAATTAACAATTTTTTAGTGGTAAGCGCTTGTGGTCCCAGCTACTTCAGGAGGCTGAGGTGGAGGAGAGCCTGGGAGAGGTTGAGGCTGCAGTGAACCGTGATAGTGCCACTGCATTCCAGCCTGGGAAACAGAGTGAGACCCTGTTTAAAACAAACAAAACAAAATAACTTGGTATTTATATCACATCTTAGGTTTTTTTTTTTTTTTAATTTTATTTTTTTTGAGATGGAGTTTCATTCTTGTCGCCCAGGCTGGAGTGCAATGGTGCATTCTCTGCTCACTGCAACCTCCGCCTCTTGGGTTCAAGCGATTCTCCTGCCTCAGCCTTCTGAGCAGCAGGGATTACAGGCACCCACTACCACGCCTGGCAATTTTTTTTTGTATTTTTAGTAGAGACGAGGTTTCACCATGTTGGCCAGGCTGGTCTTGAACTCCTGACCTCAGGTGATCCGCCCGTCTCAGCCTCCCAAAGTGCTGGGATTACAGGTATGAGCCACTGTGCCTGGCCCACATCTTATGTTTTATTAAAGGTTTATTTTATTTTTGAGATGGAGTCTCACTCTGTGTGAGTCTGGCTCTGTTGCGCAGGCTAGAGTGCAATGGCATGATCTCGGCTCACTGCAATTCTCCTGCTTCAGCCTCCCAAGTAGCTGGGGTTACAGGCGACCGCCACTACACTTGGCTAATTTTTTTTGTATTTTTAGTAGAGACAGGGTTACACTATGTTGGCCAGGCTGGTTGTGAACTCTTGACCTGAAGGGATCCACCCACCTTGGCCTCCCAAAGTGCTGGGATTACAGGCGTGAGCCACCACGCCCGGCCTTATTTTACATAGTCTCATTTAATTCTCCCATTAATGCTATGAGGCAGAAATTTTTATTACTCCGTTTTGTAAACAAGAAAATGTGAAGTTAAGAAAATTATTTTTCCTGCAATTAGACAACAGTAAGTGGGAGAGTTGGGATTCAAACAGATCTGTCTGGTTCCAGAACCTAAGTGCTTCATTACTTGGGTGTCTGTCCTACCTGGACAGAGCCACTCAGCCAGGAAGTCAACGATATGTAGAGATTGCTTGTTAGATCAGGTAATTTCTGCTCGTTAAGTGGAGGTTATGGGCAGACATGTGGACATGGTGCAGTGGTATCCACCCTCCAGGTGTCTGCTTCTCATGGACATGAAGTCTTCCTAAAATGTATCCACTGTCAAACATCACTGCCAGTGGTGGCTTCTTGCTGAACATTTTCAATCGACTGTCCACCATAAGCCTAACTTTGACATGTCTAAAATATAGCTCCACTCTACCTCTCTACCTCAATCAGACCTTTCTCCTGACTTTCCTGTTTCTTTTAAGAATTTCATTATTCTTAAACCCAGCCACGGTAGATTCAACATCTATAAAAACTATGACAGCTACTATTGGTTAAGAATGCATTCCTGTTCTTGTGCTAAGCATTTTAGATGTCATCCATTTAATCCTCCCAACAACCCTATGAGAAAGGTACAATTATTAACCCCATTTTATAGATGAGGAAATTGAAGTTTATGTAAATTGCCAAAGGCGACACCATAGCATCATCTTTCATTACTCATCTCCTTCACCTTCCATAGCTTGTGAGTCGCCAAGTCCTGTCAGTTCTCCCTCTGTATTGTTTCTTGTGTTTGTTGCTTTCTTTCCATGTCCATTGTGACTGTACCAGTCTTGCCCGTTTTTGACCTACGCCTGAATTGCTACCACAGCCCAGTATGGTCTTCCTTGTTCTATAATCTTCCTTGCATCTTTCTAATTTGCTTTGCTCAGAGTAAGCCACCTAAAGTCCCACTTTTATTCCATCTATCTTCAAGTTCAAACCTTTAAACTGGAAAAGATACACCCAAATGTCCCCAGAGGTAATCTCTGGAGAGTGTTATGGTAGCAATATTTTTTAAAGAAATTAAATAACTTAGCTATATTAAAAGCAAAAGAAAAATGTGTTACAACTATATGTTGAAATGATAGGACAAGATGCATATAAAGATTAGCAACCATTGTACCTTATAAAATGTGTGGTTCTAGCCTTGGGGAACTCTCACTGGCCATCTGACCATCTGAAATATGCAAATCCTTTTTTAAGAGGCAAATCTTCTCATAAAAAGAATAGTTATGTAAATGTGTCTAATGTTTTCCATGTACTTATACATTTTATTATTAGTCTTAAAATAACAAGTGTATGTGGGAAAAAAAACAACTCAATCAAAATAGTACCAAAGGAAAATAGCAGCTATGGGTGGGGAAGGATGTGTTAATTAATTTGATTGTGGTAATCATTTCACAATGTATATGTATATCAAATGTTCGTATAGTATACCTTGAATTAGAATTCGTATCGTATACCTTCTATCTGTCAATTATGCCTCAGTAAAGCTACTGAAAAAAGAAAAAAAATTCTACCAAAGGATAAAACAATAAAAAAATTTCTCTCTCAAGGTAACTGTTGAATAAAGTGTTTTGTATATTTTTCTTTACACATCTCTACTTCTCTGTAATTTACAGACTTTTCCTTTCTTTTTTTTTTTTTTTTGAAACAGAGTCTCTTGCTCTGTTGCCCAGGCTGGAGTGCAGTGGCACAATCTTGGCCTGCGCCACCACTCCCAGCTAAATTTTTATTTATTTATTTATTTATTTTTATTTTTGTTTATTTATTTTTTTTTGACACAGAGTCTCGCTCTGTCGCCCAGGCTGGAGTGCAGTGGCGCCATCTCAGCTCACTGCAAGCTCCGCCTCCCATTCTCCTGCCTCAGCCTCCAGAGTAGCTGGGACTACAGGCGCCCGCCACCACGCCTGGCTTATTTTTTGTATTTTTAGTAGACACAGGTTTTCACTATGTTAGCCAGGATGGTCTTGATCTCCTGACCTCGTGATCCGCCCACCTCAGCCTCCTAAAGCGCTGGGATTACAGGCATGAGCCACTGCGCCTGGCCAATTTACAGACTTTCTACAAGGAACATGTATTGCTTTATAATAAAACATTAGGTCAATAAAGCATAATGTAAACAAAGGAACCAAGCTCTCCATCATTCCCTGCTACTTATAACATAAAGTCTAAATTCTTTGACTGAGGCCTGATGTAATTTGGCCCAAACTGCTTTCCAGGCTTATTATATACTATTAAATTTAAATGTTCTGCATCAGGTAAACTATTTTAAACACAATTTTTCCTGCTGTATCTCTGTCTTGTGCTTCTTTTTTCTTCCTGAAATGAGCTTCCCCATTCTCTTTTAATATCCCAACTCAATCTATTGTTCAAGGTCTTAGACCCATGGAAAGCCTTTCCTAAGAAAGAAGGAGTCAGTATGCAGTATTTACTATGTGTGCTAGGCCCTCTACTTGGAGCTTTACTTGGTACTTCATCTAACCCTCACAGTAATGCTGGAAGGTTGATGTTATCTTCATTTTGCAGATGAGGAGACTATGTTTCCCTCAAGCCACACAGCCAGTGTATGGTGGAGCTGGAATTTGTCACCGGCTGAATCTTCTGCCCCAGGTCAGCAAGTTCTCCTTTTTTCTAACTTTTGTAGCTCATATCTGAATGATAAGTTTTACCAGTAATCACAGAAGTGCATTCTAAGATAATGGCATTTCTTATAATATTATTTTTAACTAAGTTTGTGGTAATTTTTATTTGTGGTAACTTATATTCGTATTTTTGTTTATCTTCTCAACAAAAGTTCCTTTTGGGAAAACTTGAGTTCGAGTCCTAACTTGCTAGTAGTTATTTGTCTTTGAGCAAACTCTTTAACTTTTCTCAGCCTCAGTTTCCTCCACTATAAAATACAAAATAATAATACCTAACTCTTGGGGGTTGTGAGAGTTAAAAGCCCAGAATATTCCTTGTACAAAAGAGCTGCCTGTTGTGTATTTGATTTGACATGGTGATAGTTTATTGGATTTCAAATCCATTACATTTCTAGTTTCTTTATAGTAACTAGAAATATAGTTAACCACTATAGTGGTTTGAGATTTTTTTTTTTTTTTCCCCCGAGACAGAGCCTTGCTCTGTCACCCAGGCTGGAGTGCAGTGACGCGATCGTGGCTATCTGCAACCTCTGCTTCCCGGGTTTAAGCAGTTATCCTGCCTCAGTCTCTCGAGTAGCTGGGATTACGGGCATCTGCCACTACGCCCGGTGAATTTTTGTATTTTTAGTAGAGATGGTGTTTCACCATGTTGGCCAGGCTAGTCTCAAACTCCTGACCTCATGATCTGCCTGCCTCGGCCTCCCAGAGTGCTGGGATTATAGGCGTGAGTCACTGTGCCCAGCTGCGATATTCTTAAAACTCAGTTACCTAAACTAGAGGAATAGATCTTTTGTGTCAAGACAATAGAAAATTGACTACATACACTTTAAAAGTATTTTTAATTAAAATTGGTTTTTTGCTTTTTGGTCAGAATATCCCATCTTGCTGTTTAACCAACATTGAACAAGAAGTTCAGTTACTGGTTAAAGACTGTTCCAAAGGTAAATGTTTCCATTTATAAACATGAATATTGTGACTGAATGTTGTTACTGTTAGTCCAGAAAGCCACTGTGAATTTAAAAACTTAGTACACTGAGACATATGTTTACTCAGAAAATGAAAAAAAACATTAAAAAATCTCTGGCCTGCAAAAACAGCAATTTTAAAAAACAGATTATTTATATCAGAAAAAAAGGAGGCCAAGCACAGTGGCTCATGCCTGTAGTCTCAATACTTTGGGAGGCTGAGGCAGGAGGATTGCTTGAGTCCAGGAGTTTGAGACCAGCCTGGGCAACAAAGCAACACTCTGCCTCTACAAAAAAAAAAAAAAAAAAAAAATTTAGCTGGGCATGGTGGCACATGCCTGTAGTCCCAGCTACTCAGGAGGCTGAGGCAAGAGAA
>NW_012104599.1:1211462-1221841 GCF_000951045.1 Mandrillus leucophaeus
AAAAAAAAAAAAAAAAAAAAAATTTAGCTGGGCATGGTGGCACATGCCTGTAGTCCCAGCTACTCAGGAGGCTGAGGCAAGAGGACCACTTGAGTCCAGAAGGTTGAAGCTTCAGTGAGCCATGAATGTGCCACTGCGTTCCAGCCTGGGTGACAGAGTGAGACTCTGTCGAAAAGAAAGGGAAAGGGGAAGGGGAAGGGAATTACTGTATTCATTCCAATTATTTTCTTCAGGGTCAGATAAAAAGAAGCCAAACTCACCTAAAGAAATGGTTCATACGGCCAGGTGCAGGGGCTCATGCCTGTAATCCCAGCACTTTGGGAGGCTGAGCCGGGTCGATCACCTGAGGTCAGGAGTTCAAGACCAGCCTGGCCAACATGGTGAAACCCTGTCTCTACTAAAAATACAAAAATTAGCCGGGTGTGGTGGCATGCCTGTAATCCCAGCTACTCGGGAGGAGAATCACTCGAACCTGGGAGGCAGAGGTTGCAGTGAGCTGAGATCACACCATTGCACTCCAGCCTGGGCAACAGAGTGAGACTCCATCTCAAAAAAAAAAAAAAAAAAAAAAAGGAAGAAAGAAAGAAATTGTTCATAATTGTTTGACTTTTACAGCATCTTTATTACTATACTTCAGTTTTTCCATTCCTGCACAGATTTATTTATTTATTTAGTTGGAGATGGGGTCTCTCTCTGTCACCCAGGCTACAGTGCACAATCTATGGCACAATCTTAGCTCACTGTAATCTGGAACTACTGGGCTCAAGCAATCCTCTTGTTTCAGCCTCCTCAGTAGCCGGGTCTATAGGTGCATGCCACCATGCCTAGCTAATTAAAAAAACAACTTTTTTTGGTAGAGAGATGGTCTCACTATGTTGCCCAGTCTGGTCTTGAACTCCAGGCCTCAAGTGGTCCTCCTGCCTCAGCCTTCTGAGTAGGTAGGCCTACACACATGTGCCATCACATCTAGCCTTTCTGCATAGACTTTCTAGTAAAGGTGCTGTAAGACTTTTACTTGCTAAATTGAATTAGATTTAATTTCATTCTGTAGTTTGTGAGAGTTGGATATAATCCTTAGGATAATTGTTGAGGCAGAATAAAATATTAGACAGGGGCCAGGCATGGTGGCTCAAACCTGCCATCCCAGCACTTTGGGAGGTGAAGGTGGGCGGATCACTTGAGCCGAGGAGTTCGAGACCAGCCTGGGCAACATGGCGAAACCCAGTCTCTACTAAAAATACAAAAAGTAGACAGGCGTGGTGGCGCGTGCCTGTAGTTCTAACTACTTGGGAGGCTGAGGCAGCAAGATTGCTTGGGCCTGGCAGGTGGACGTTGCAGTGAGCCAAGATGGCCCCATTGCACTCTAGCCTGGGTGACAGAGTGAGACTCAAGAAAAAAAAAAGGTATTTGCCACTTAAATTTAAATTTTTGGTGAGCTGTGCATCAACAATTGAGAAAAATTATAAGCAACTGCCAATAAATATTTTTAGCCTTTTATTTACTTTTTCCCTACTACCACCTTTTTTTTTTAATTATGAAAGTACTTTTCAGCCTTTTAAAAGATAAATACACCTGAGGTTAGAAATGACAATTCTATTATTATTAATATTTTACTTCACAGTTATTAAAAGACTTGTCAAAATACCCTAAGAAGAGCTGTAAATGTGTGTTCCATCTAATATTGAAAATAAGGTTTGGGCTGTAAGTAGCAAAAATCTCTCCTGAGATTACAACTAAGAAATTTTCATTTCTCATTTGTCTAATCCCTATTTGTTATGAATTGTTTTATTAAAACAAAACAAAACCTTAGACTGCTTGGCAGGTCATTAGGATTTTTGTAGGGTTTAAATATTCTACATCTGCCTCTAACAAGATTATCCGACTTTTCTCCTTCCCTGAACAATCTTCTTGAAAGAGTGGTTTATATTTCACAGTTTCCATTTTATTCCTTCTTACTCCTTTTTCGGCTCATTGCAATCTTGCCTTTGCAAGACTGCCTTCAGCAAAACCACTCTCTCCCCAGTTAATTTATTGCTAAATCAAAGAAATACATTTTCATCTTTATCTTATGGGACTTCCCCGAGGTATTAACCCACCAGAAACACACTCTTGCCCTGCTTGAAACTCTTTCTTGGCTCTCTTTCTGTAACAGCCATTTTCACTGCTTTCCTTTCTACTTCTCTAGTTTCTCCTTCTCAGTCTCCCTATGAGCCTTTCTTTTTTTTTTTAGACGCAGTTTTGCTCTTTTTGCCCAGGCTGCAGTGCAATGGTACAGTCTCGGCTCATTGCAGCCTCTGCCTCCTGGGTTCAAGTGATTCTCCTGTCTCAGCTTCCTGAGTAGCTGGGATTACAGGTATGCGCCACCATGCCCAGCTAATTTTTGTATTTTTAGTAGAGACAGGGTTTTACCATGTTGGCCAGGCTGGTCTTGAACTCCTGACCTCAGATGATCCACCCGCTTTGGTCTCCCAAAGTGCTGGAATTACAGGCGTGAGCCACCGCGCCCAGCGTATGAGCTTCTTTAAACCTCACAGTTCCCTTGATTGCCAACATTTTTTTGCCTCACTTTCCTGTGGTCACATCAACCATTCATAACTACAATTAAATATAGTGAATGAATCCAAAATCTTTGTCTCTTGCCCAGACACTGTCTCTGACCTTTGGACATTGATAAATGCAATAGCTTACTCCTCTTGAGGTTCCATAGGCCCCTTGAACTTGACATGCTTAAAATTCAACTTCTTACCTTTTCTCTCCGCAAACTAAGCAGCACCACCATCTGCTCATTTGCTCAGAAATCTGGGAGTTACCCTTGACACTGCTTTTCCCCTTAACAGCTCATGTCTAATTGTTTGCAAGGTCCTTTTGATTCTAGCTTTTCAACATCTTGTATCTGTCTTCTCATTTCTATTTGGTTCTCTAACTCATATAATTGTTTCCTGTCTTGCTTTATGTCTGCCCCACCTAACCATTCTTTATATGGAAAAGTGTGAATCTGATCTTTCTTGTTTAAAAATTTTTCAATGGCTCCTCCATTGCTTGCCTTGAAAAAAGTCCAAATCCTTTGATATTTTAGATGGGGTTTCACTGTGTTGCCCAGCCTGGAGTGCAGTGGCACAATCCCAGCTCACTGCAACCTTGACTTCCTGGGCTCAAGTGATCCTCCTGCCTCAGCCTCCTGAGTAGCTGGGACTACAAGCATATGCCTCCTCACCTGGCTAATTTTTGTTTGTTTGTTTGTTTTTTGAGATGGAGTTTCACTCTTGTTGCCCAGCCTGGAGTGTAATGGCATGATCTTGCCTCACTGCAACTTCTGTCTCCTGGGTTCAAGCAATTCTCCTGTCTCAGCCTCCTGAGTAGCTGGGATTACAGGTATGCGCCACCACGCCCAGTTACTTTTTTGTATTTTTTAGTGGAAGCAGGGTTTCTGTATGTTGGTTAGGCTGGTCTCGAACCCCCGACCTCAGGTGATCCGCCTGCCTCAGTCTCCCAAAGTGCTGAGATTACAGGCGTGAGCCACCACACCCGGCCACATCTGGCTAATTTTTTTTTTTAAGTTTTTTTGTAGAGATGAGGTCTGGCTATGTTGCCCAGGCTGTTCTCGAACTCCTAAGCCCAAGTGATCTGCCTGCCTTAGCCTCCCAAAGTGCTGGGATTACAGGTGTGAGCCACTGTGTCCCATTGGCTATGTAACCCTGAGCAAGTTAACTGTAAACTGGGAAGATTAATAGTTATGAGAATTAAATGAGGTAATATTCAATAAATGTTAGCTATTATTATTATGATTAACATCCTCATTCATGACTTTGAAAATAGTACTATCATTTCCTTAAGATAAATTCTTTTTTTTTTTTTTGAGACGGAGTCTAGCTCTGTCACCTAGGCTGGAGTGCAGGGGCCTCATCTCAGCTCACTGCAACCCCTGCCCCCCAGGTTCAAGTGATTCTCCTGCCTCAGCCTCTCGGGTAGCTGGGATTACAGGCATCTGCCACAACTCCCGGCTAATTTTTGTATTTTTAGTAGAGACGGGGTTTCACTGTGTTGGCCAGGATGGTCTCGAACTCCTGACCTCGTGATCCACCCGCCCGAGCCTCCCAAAATGCTGGGATTACAAGCGTGAGCCACCACACCTGGCCAAGATAAATTCATAAAGTAAAATTGTTGGGTATGCATTTTTAAAGACGTTCGTAAGCATATTGCCAAACTGCCCTCCAGAAGAGTAATACCTGTTTATATTCTCACCAGTGGTATTGAGAGTCTGTTTCTCCACACTGTTAACTCAATTGTGGGATTGCCAGTTTTTAAAATAACTGCCAAACTGATAAGTGAAAAATCGTCTCGTTTTTGTAACTTACTGAGTCTGTTTAACAAATCTGCTGCAGAAGGCTGGGCACGGTGGCTCAGGCCTGTAATCCCAGCACTTTGGGAAGCTGAGACGGGCGGATCACAAGGTCAGGAGATCGAGACCATCCTGGCTAACATGGTGAAACCCTGTCTCTACTAAAAAATACAAAAAACTAGCCGGGCGAGGTGGCAGGTGCCTGTAGTCCCAGTTACTCGGGAGGCTGAGGCAGGAGAATGGCGTGAACCCGGGAGGCGGAGCTTGCAGTGAGCTGAGATGCGGCCACTGCACTCCAGCCTGGGCGACAGAGCAAGACTCCGTCTCAAAACAAAAACAAAAACAAAAACAAAAACAAAAAAACCCACAAATCTGCCGCAGAAAGATCAGATACAGACTGATAACATAGTGTTGGCCGGGCTGGTCTTGAACCCCCGACCTCAGGTGTCAGCCTGGCCAAAACGGTGAAGCCCCGTCTCTACTAAAAATACAAAAATTACCCAGGTGTGGTGGTGCATGCCTGTAATCCCAGCTACTCAGGAGGCTGAGGCAGGAGAATCGCTTGAACCTATGAGAACGAGGTTTCAGTGAGCTGAGATCGCACCACTGCACTCCAGCCTGGGCGACAGAGTGAGACTCCATCTCAAAAAAAAAAAAAAAAAAAGTTGTTGCTGTTTACTTTGTTTTGATTGTACATCTTAACATTGATGTTTTTCATCTCTTTCAGGACTGAGAACTTACACATTTTTGAACTCCTTTACTTCCCTCTTTCCTTCCAATTCCTTAGGAATGAGCATGCATTTGTGTAATTGAGTTGAATAAAATTTAACATGTATTTCCTATTAAACTTTTAAGTCCAGTTTCTTTGTATACCTTTCCTTGGGGAGCGCAGAGTGCTGTACTGAGTGTTGGTGACCTGTTTCGAATTCCTCTTTAGTCCCTAACCAGCTATACAACCTTGGGCAAGTGGTTTAACCTCTCTGGATCTTCATTTTCTTACATGTAATGTAAGTGAGATGGTACCAGGTAAATTCCTAGGTATCTTCTAATTCTCACATCACACAGGTAACATTTTTCTTCCAAGAAGTTCTTTCCTACTCTGTTGTAAATATTGCCCTCCTCCAACATAGTGTCATCTCTTTGAGGCAGAACTTGCTTCTTTCTAGAACTGTAATTTGTTCAGTGTCGTGAACCCTAAGATAACAGCAGCACTACTATCCCAAAAGTATAGCCAAGACTTCAATGTGAAGTTGGTCTGACTCACTTTTTTTGTGTGTGTGATAAAATCCTTTGAAAATTTGTTGCAGCTGTGCCTGGTGGTTCATGCCTGTAACCCCAGCACTTTGGGAGGCTGAAGCAGGAGGACTGTGCTTGATCCCAGGAGTTCAAAACCAGGCTGGGCAACAAAGCAAGACCCCATCTCTACAAAAAGAAAATGTTTTAAAAAATAGCCAGGCATAGTGGTTTGCACCTGTAGTCCTAGCTACTTGGGACGCTGAGGCAGGAGGATTACTTGAGCCCCGGAAGTTGAGACTGCAGTGAGCCATGATTATGTACTTCAGCCTGGGCAGTGGGAGACCCCATCTCATTAAAAATGAAAAGAAAAGAAAATCTGTTGAAAGCTAGAGACTCACTCACAGAAAAACATATATAAGCATATATACACATAATTTTAGGGGGCTCTTAGACCCTCTGGAGCCCATCTATATACTCTCTAGGAATCCACAAATCCTAGGCTAAGAACATTTGACTTCGGAACATTCAAAGGATCCTTGGAGATTAACAAAATTGTCAAAAATACTCAATTCGTATTGGAAAAGGGAGCTGCTAAATTACATTAAGAATATTAAAACCTTTTTGCTGCTGCAGCTGAAGCCATGCGTGTGCTCAGGCTTCAGAGGAAGTTTGCCTCTAGTGTCTTTTGCTATGGCAAAGAGAAGGTCTGGTTGGCTCACAGAGACTAATGTTAACTCCCATCAGCAAATCCAGAAGCTGATCAAACATGGGCTGATCATCCGCAAGCCCGTGCCTGTCCATTCCCAGGCTCCTTGATGCCAGAAAAACCTTGGCCCAGCGGAAGGGCAGGCACCTGGGCATAGGTAAGCAAGAGGGTACAGCCAATGCCTGAATGCCAGGGAAGGTAACCTGGATGAGGAGAATGAGGATTCTGTGCCAGCTGCCTAGAAGATACTGTGAATCTAAGAAGATTGATTGCCACATGTATTACACTCTGTACCAGAAGGTGAAAGGGACTGTGTTCAAAAACAAGCATATTCTCATGGAATCATCTGCAAGCTGAAGGTAGACAAGTCCCACAAGAAGCTCCTGGCGGACCAGGCTGAGGCCCACTGGCCTAAGACTAAGGAAGCGTGCAAGCTCCATGACGAGTGCCTCCAGGCCAAGGAGGAGATCATCAAGATGTTGTCCAAGGAGGAAGAGACCAAGAAATAAAGCTCCTCCTTTCTTGTCTATACATAGTGGCCTCAGTAATTACATAGACCAATCATTCAAATAAAACAGGCTTTTATCTGCTTGGAAAAAACCCAGCTCTCTAAAACCCAACCTTTAATGCTTACTTACTTGCAAATATCCTCTTCATAAATCAGATCATGTACTAACTGCTTAAATCTTTTAGAATAGAATGTGAACGCCATACACTATAAGGTACTACATAATCTGGCTCCTGCCCAACCTTGTTTTATACTTTTGTGCCCCACTGGCTTCCTTTGGCTCTGGGAACACACCGACTCTCTATAAGTCACTCTGTTTCTGCTGAAGGGTCTTAGAGTGACCTGTTTTCTCTACCCTGACCACTTCCCCTGTTGCCATCCTTAAGGTCTCAGTTCAAATGCCCCTCTTCATTTGAACTTCCCCCACCACCTTCACCCCTACCCTAAGTCATTCACTATCACCTCACCCAGTTTTCTCCCCGTGTAGTCCATCTTGTCACAGTCCAGGCCGTGGTTTTTGTTTATTGACTTACTGTCTTCTCTCTCCGCTCGAATGTTAGTTTCATGAGATAGGGAGCCTTACCTATCTTATTTATAACCATATTCCCAGAGCTAGGTGCAGTGCCTGGCACATATGGGTAGTAGGCACTCAATCGCTGTTTGTCAATGAATAAATTTCAGCCAGGGAGGGATTAAGTAAGACCTTAAGAGGGTCTAAACACTAAGGATTATGGTGCTCCTCCCCCATATTTAATTCTAACTAGCAATTTTGGTGCTCCTTCCCCATATTTAACTCTAACTAAAAACAGTACTAAACCACACACTTACACGTACTGAAGCAAAAATAGCTTCTTTCTAGATTATCTGATTGTAAATCTTGGACTCCCTGCCTTGCTAGTGCCCTAGGTTTATGTGCTCTTCCTCCATCCTGGGGGAATCTAGCACTCAGCCCTCTAGATGTGTTGGACACTGTTTTAGTTTAAAATTGCCTATGACTACAAACAATCTTACTGGGATATTGATGAAAATCATGTTAAATCTATAGATCAATTTGGGAAGAAATAACATCTTTATTGATTCTTCCAATCCATGAATATAGTATGCCATTCCAATTAGTCTTCTTTAATTTCTTTCATCAGCATTTTATAATTTTCAGCACACAGATCTTGTACATGTTTTGTTAGATTTACATGTAAATATTTCACGTTCTTTGGAGCAATTATAAATGGTTCTGTTTTTGTTTCCACATATTTATTGTTAGTATGTAGAAAACCTTTCTCAGTAAAAGAAAGAGAAATGTACTCTTCGGTGAAATAAACTTGTTTAGTGGTTTCTCCTTCACCTGCTGGGCAGGTAACAATCTATTTATCTTAACATTCAAGTACCTCCACAATGTGCCTCTGTATCTCTTAAACTTAACCTCATACCTAATTGCTACATACCGATTTCTACTGCTACTGGAAGGGTTTACTCTTCTCTCACCTGAATACACCTTACTCATCATTCATTCCACCTCCTTGTCTTGGTTCATTGCCATTTGCCCTCTGGAATTGTCCCTCCACTGGCTTCTTCACTGCAAACTAAATCTGAATTATCCTTCAAGGATAAGGTCAAAACTCTTTATAAGGTGCCTTCCCTTATAATCCCAGCCTACATTGCTCCTTTTCTTTTTTTTGAGATGGAGTCTCACTCTGTTGCCAGGCTGGAGTCTGGAGTGCAGTGGTATGATCTCGGTTCACCGCAACCTCTGTCTCCCAGGTACAAGTGATTCTCCTGCCTCAGCCTCCTGAGTAGCTGGGACTACAGGCGCCCACCACCATGCCCGGCTAATTTTTGTATTTTTAGTAGAGATGGGGTTTTCAGCATGTTGGCTAGGATGGTCTCGATCTCTTGACCTCGTGATCCACCAGCCTCGGCCTCCCAAAGTGGTGTAATTATAGGCTTAAGCCACCGCGCCCGGCCCCCTGACTCTTTTAACCAATATTGTACATCACTCAATCATTGATTTCGTTTTTAATGAGCTTTAATCTACGTCTCGTTTCCAGAAATAGATGAAATACCCTGAGAGGCTTCCATGATAGCTATGATGGCACCACCTCATACATTACACACACTTAATTGTGTAACTGAGGAAAGGGGAGAAACGTTTCAAGCCATGTCAGTTAAAGCAAGGTGACGGGAACTTTGGCATGCAAAGGGGATACCATTAATTCTCACGAATCTTTCCTTCAGGCAAGATCCATGCTCTGTACCACTAGTAAAAGGACTATCTTCTCTTTCATTCCTAAAAATCCCAACATCTCCAACAAAGGTCTACAGTTAGTAGATTTTTAGGGGTTTCCTGGTAGAGCACAAATAATCCCAGGGAAGCTGCAGTAACACCTCCTGGCCAGCAGAGGACAGGGAGCAGTGGGAGAGATTTGCTTCGCCTAGCAGAAGTCTTCCAGAGGTCAAAGGCATAGGCTCCAAGTTGCTTCTCCATCTGTGGCCTTCAGGCTTTACCTACTACTGCCAGAGGTGCTAGGGCGCCTCCCATCTTCAAATGGGCTTTTTTCCCTCCTATAAAAGATGGGCCAGAAGTTCCCAGAACCTTACCCCGCAACACTAACCTTCAATGATTACCAATCATAAGGAATGCCCTTTAGTTGCAGGACTTAAAGGCAGAAAAGTAGTAACAGGGGTGTATTATCTTTCTAACCCACCCAAACCTGCTTCTCAGTTCTTTTGCTAGTGGAAAAAAGTGCTTTAGGCAGGGTGCACATGGATATGCCACAACAAACAGTGCCTTTAGGGTCCAGTGTCCCAATCCGGCACATTGCAAACGGAGTATTTTGAGAGTTAGATTATCCCTACACATAAATTCTGGCTCATGGAGCAGTCCACTCGCAGGGGGCTTTTCCGTCATTAATCACATCTTTGTTATGTGATATCCACGTGAGTACTTCTCAGTAGAAGCAGCTTCATGCTCAAATGCTCAAAGAACATTGGAATAAAGCTCCGATTGTCCTATTCAGTGATTCCAAGTCCTGGTTTGTCACCACCTTAGGTCTCTCGTTTTCCAAAGTGCGTAATATCATCTCAAAACAAAGAGATTTTAATGAATTCAAATAATAAAATACACGAGGTACGTGGAGTTAAATCAATAAAGGGTTTTGTACCTCTCAAGAGGCGGTGAACCCCTGGTCTGATTTAAAGATGTTTCAGGGCTGCGTCCTGCAGAAAACATTTTTAAAGAAAATGTAGGCTGCTATCCTTGTATTTGTAAATATAAGTAAAGTAATGTAGGAACATTTATGAGGGGGTTTTCACCATAAACATATAGGTAGCTGAATGCCTGACAACAGTAGTGTGATTTTTCTTGAAGTACCTGTAACTTCTGAGAGATGGCAGAGCCTTGCCTTTTGCATTCGTCAGGCTTTTTACCGAGCGATTGTAATTCTCTCAAATCAGTGTTTGCGTTTTTTGATGTTGGTGAGGCAGCTGGAAACAGCTCAAGGAGGAGGGAAAGGTTCTGGGTCTGGGTGAGGAGAAAACCCTCCGATACCTGTTGGGGCGCAGCACTGGAGGGGGTCGGGGCCGCGAGCCCGGGG
>NW_012104599.1:1222856-1224469 GCF_000951045.1 Mandrillus leucophaeus
CGCGGGACGCGGCACCTTCGCGGGCGAAGCTGCTCACTTCCAGGCGCGAGTGTTACACAACACGCCTGCCAAGTGGGGCCCCGGCCTGACTGTTCCCATTATCCCCAATTCGCCTTTGGTGTAATCAGCGAGGCCACCTGGGTGGTGACGGTGCTGCTTTCTTCAACCAACCAACCAAAAAAGCCCTCAATTTTCGGACAGGGGCTCGGGTCTTGGCGTTAGGGGGCCCGATGCCTAGTGACTTCTTTATTTACACTAGCTGCAAAACGTGAGAAATAAAAAAGCCCAGGGTCTGTGTATCACGTGTAGTTTCATGTAATGGAACACCACAGAGGGAAATATCTTCAGATGCTGGGTTTATTTCCTAAAGAATACCAGTAATGAACCAGAGAAAATGCAAGTAGATCTGAAAATGAATGGATACTGCAAAATCCTAAAGAAGTTTAGAAAACATCAGCTGCAAGGGTTCTTGGCGTTTTGAAGTCGTGGGTGTCTCAGATTGGAGAAAGCACACCTCTAACCAGCCTGTGATGAATAAGGTGGGGACGAAAAAAGCCTGTTGCATAATCTCATTTGCCGTGGGGTTTGCTGTGCCGTCCCCTTGAACCAAAGGGAAGTGAGTTAAGATGCAGGGTTTTAAAACTCTGTGAAGTTTTTATTTACCCAGTGCTCTGGCTGCCACTTCTGTTTTAAAAGATTATAAGTAAATAATCTGCTCTTTCAAGTGAACCAAACCTATCAAACCTGTTTAGAAAATAAACCAGGTATGTTTCTTTCTCTTCTTTCTTTTCCGGATGTTTGTGTGTGAAATTTACCATCCATGCAAAAGCTTAGGACTAGTGTTTGGGGAACTGAGACTGTCAGAGAAAATGCCTCTTTATGCCACTCACCTTATGGGGCTGATGGAGAGTCCATGTAAAGGACAACCGTTTCCTCAAAGGATTTTCATCTCCATCAAGAAAAGACTTTTTAAAGTTAAGGTAACATTGTAAAAGAAGAGATTTCGTACCAATTGAATTAATTACTCTTTAATACTTTTCCTTGAGAATCACATATATTGGTGGATACCACTTGGGAGGCTCGTGGAGTCTATTTGGTGAAGGCAGCAGCTTGGAGAAGTAAAATGAAAAGCAGAATGTATGGCTTTGTGTAGGGATTTTAGTAAAAATGTGAGTAGGCACGGTGAAAGGTTTTTGTGTTTTAAAATTGTGGAATTTACTGAGTTTGAAGACAATGTGGAAAGTTGCATTAAAATTTTTTTTAAATTTGGCTAACATTTGCAGTCTTACATAAAAATTTAGGCTGAATAACAGCAGCCCAAGAGTTGGATTTTAGGTAAAATAAGTTTTGCATTTATCAAAATTCTATATGGGGGAAAAAATTAGAAATGAACTTATTTTGAATTTTGTTAATGTGGTGAATAGTGTATTGAAAATAACTCGGTTCAAGTACTATAAATTACATTCAGATAAAAAAATGTGTAAACTGTGGTAATTATTATTTTTTTCTAGTATTAACCTCTGCTATATCAGCAACTCAAAGTAAAATATCTCATTTGGCTTGATTATGGTGCCAAATGATCATAGTGCATTGATTATGGAGGGGGCTAGGAA
>NW_012104599.1:1224519-1231088 GCF_000951045.1 Mandrillus leucophaeus
CTTTTTAAAGTTAAGGTAACATTGTAAAAGAAGAGATTTCGTACCAATTGAATTAATTACTCTTTAATACTTTTCCTTGAGAATCACATATATTGGTGGATACCACTTGGGAGGCTCGTGGAGTCTATTTGGTGAAGGCAGCAGCTTGGAGAAGTAAAATGAAAAGCAGAATGTATGGCTTTGTGTAGGGATTTTAGTAAAAATGTGAGTAGGCACGGTGAAAGGTTTTTGTGTTTTAAAATTGTGGAATTTACTGAGTTTGAAGACAATGTGGAAAGTTGCATTAAAATTTTTTTTAAATTTGGCTAACATTTGCAGTCTTACATAAAAATTTAGGCTGAATAACAGCAGCCCAAGAGTTGGATTTTAGGTAAAATAAGTTTTGCATTTATCAAAATTCTACATGGGGGAAAAAATTAGAAATGAACTTATTTTGAATTTTGTTAATGTGGTGAATAGTGTATTGAAAATAACTCGGTTCAAGTACTATAAATTACATTCAGATAAAAAAATGTGTAAACTGTGGTAATTATTATTTTTTTCTAGTATTAACCTCTGCTATATCAGCAACTCAAAGTAAAATATCTCATTTGGCTTGATTATGGTGCCAAATGATCATAGTGCATTGATTATGGAGGGGGCTAGGAAGAGAACTGCAGAATTATCCAGTTTTGCTCCTTTTTCAATTTAGAATGCCCTGTCCTTTTGTTCAGTTTGGTGATTGTGTGTACCTATAAAATAAAAATAGACATGTAAAATTGGGCGTTGGAGTCTCTTGGGCCAAAAACTTAATGGCAGTGACTGAGAAGGCAGCAAAAGAGGAGATCCTGTTATCCCAGTTCTTTTCCTTTTTCCTACACATTTAAAAATTGTTTGTGGGACACTTGAGAGTGGCAGTGAGGCTGAGATGGGAGTGGGGAAGAGTAGGTGTGAGAAGGTTGCAGAGTTTAGGTAGGGATCAGGAGAAGAGGCAGGATTTATGTGTAAGTGTGTTTTGATGCTATTTTCTGTAAATGCCTGTACTGGGAATTTAATTTCATACAGTTTTTAGCATATGGGATTAATATATTGGTGAAGCAGACGTATATAGCTGTCTAGTATTAACTTTTTTCAGTTTTCTGCTACTCCTAAAATCCTGCTAAATATAATTTGCTAGAATTACCAGTGTAATAATTTATCCTAGAACTCTAAGTTTTCCTAGACAAAAATAGTTTTCTACTTCGTGTTACCTGAACTAAAAATTTCACTGGACGTTTAGTGTTTTTTAGAATGCGTTGAGTTCTCAAGCAAAAGGTACTTTAGTTTGAAGAAGTAAATTAATATAGGGTGAACTCATTTGGATCAGAATCCCAAGAAAATGAGATAATTTAGAGGAAACAAAACAGATTTTATGACAGATTTCAACAGATGAAAGGGGCTAGTTAAAAAGATTTCACAGGAAAAACCATAGTTGATGCTTGATTGGCTTTAAAAGAAATTTCCTGATCATTTAAAACTGAGATATTCACCATTGTAAAAGAAAATCTGAATGTTGGCTTAAACAAAAAACATAATTAGGAAAATAAGTCTTGCCCAAAGCGACATA
Organism: Mandrillus leucophaeus; assembly: GCF_000951045.1. NCBI lineage: Eukaryota > Metazoa > Chordata > Mammalia > Primates > Cercopithecidae > Mandrillus > Mandrillus leucophaeus. Next base: position 1,226,105 of record NW_012104599.1, read on the forward strand.
TGATAAATTCCAAAACCAGATGTCAATTTTTTTTTCTGATTTTCTTGTGTTGTAGACAATCTGTTATTTGTATGCATTTCATTATCCTTGATGATCAAGGGTTGGCTGTGTGAAGAGAGGTTCATAAAGGTTGACTGAATTTAAAGAAGCAGGCTCAGGCTTTACGAAGAGGCAGTTCTCCTACACAGATGGATTGAGACGGGGAGTTAGAATTTTAATCAAATACATAACTGGAGGAAACAGTGGCTCAAAAGAAGGATGTAAGACAGATTACCTTGGCCTTGGACAGGTACAAAGAAATAATAAAAGCTTGCCAGAAGTATGATCAGTAAGGAAGGGAATGGAATACATCTTGTCATGAAAGGAAAGAGGAATAAATGGAAAAATGCCCTCTGATACCTCAGCAACAAGAGAGAGTAATGAAACTTCACGCCCTTCTTGATTGGGGTTAGAAACATCATTATAGGTATTGCTACAAACTGACAAGATTTTTTATTACATTAAAAAATGTAGGCCAGGTGTGGTGGCTCATTCCTATAATCCCAGCACTTTAAGAGGCTAAAGCAGGAGGATCACTTGAGCTCAGGTGTTGAGACCAGCCTAGGCAACATAGACCTTGTTTCCAAAAAAAATCAAAAAATTAGCCAGGTATGGTAGGCAGCTGTGGTGCCAGCTACTTGGGAGGCTGAAGTGGGAGGATCTCTTGAGCCTGGGAGGTCAAGGCTGCAGTGAGCTATGATCGTACTGCTGCGCTTCAGCTTGGGCAACAGAGCAAGACACTGTATCAAAAAAAAAAAATCTTGAGGGAGAGTGATAGAGTAAATTATGAGCATTAATTATAATTATGAGAATGTAAAATTTAAAATTGTCAGAAATAAAAATAAAGAGGGATTCACTGTAATATCATGGCCTATTTTGAGTTAATTTTAAAGGGAGGGATACATTATAAAAAACTGAAATTATTAACTGAATTTCTGGATTAACTACTGATACGAATCAAGCAAAACATTTGTTAACAGTGTTTTGTTAACATGTTTTGGGGCACATTTTGTTCTTCTCAAGCATTCTTTAAGAAATATGTGCCCTTCACTCTTTTTGCAGTTTTAAATTTAATTTTTTTTTTTTTTTTTTTAAGAGATGGGGTCTGTCTCTGTCACCCAGGCCGAAGTGCAAATCAAGCAAAACATTTGTTAACAGTGTGCTGTTTACGTGTGCCGAGATGGATGCCAAAAGTTGGGGACACTGGTCCATGTTCTTACGGAGAACAGGATTATAAAAATTTTAAGGGAGATACATATGCAAAGATAAACAATTACCAGACAGCTGGCAAGTGCCAAATTCAGGTACAAAAGAGAAAGAGGGCTCAGGGAGGTAATCTTCATAGAGATAATAGAGTTTGACCCTGGCGTTAAAGATTGGTTAACATGTGTATGGAGAAAGGGAAGTGGCGGAGGTCAAAGGCAGAAGGTATTCATTCACCCATCTCATTCAGCAAATTTATGCTGAGCTTCTACGAAGTGCTAGATCCTGGCCATACAGTGAAAAATAAGAGAAGGTTTTTGCCCTTACATAACTTACATTCTAGTGGGAGAAGACAGGACAATAAACAAGAAAGACAATAAACAAGTAAACAGTACATTAAAAAAGTAATGTTAAATAGTGGTAAGTAGTAAAGGTAATGATCAGAGTCAATAAATCGTACTTATTCTGTGAATCACTTGCTTTGCCTATCATAGTCTAATGAATAGTCTTCATGTTACAACTTTTTAATATTCATGTACAGTCCAAATGAATTTGAATAAAATCTACACATTAACCAGCTTTTAAAAAAAGAAACGTGAATTAAAGAAAAAGAAACCTGTGTGACTTTTTTCGGTCAAGGCATGGAAACTTAGTGTTTTTTTTTTTTTTTTTTTTTGAGATGGAGTGTGTCTTGCTCTGTCATCAGGTTGGAGTGCAATAGCACCATCTCGGCTCACTGCAACCTCCGCCTCCTGGTTTCAATCGATTCCCCTGCCTCAGCCTCCCGAGTAGCTGGGACTACAGGCATGTGCCACTGCACCTGGCTAATTTTTTTGTGTGTTTTAGTAGAGATGGGGTTTCACCATGTTGGCCAGGATGGTCTCGATCTCCTGACCTTGTGATCCACCTACCTCGGCCTCCCAGAGTGCTGGGATTACAGGTGTGAGCCACCACGCCTGGCCAGAAACTTTAGATTTTTTTTTTAATGCCTCATTAATTTATTCATAATTCTTTTGCTGCCATTTGCTAAGAATCTCATGTTTTTTACAATGAGATTAATATCGTTGTTTACTGTTCAGTTAGGTTTTTCATGTATTGGGCTATATTCTTAGGTTAGACTCTCTCTGTTAGGAACAATAATCACAATAGTGTCATAAAGTGAAGCTAAATTCCAGAGATTGTTTTGTATGGGAACATACAAAAGAAAAGATGTACAGACAATAAACTGTTGGGCTTAATTACCAGTAGGTAAACTAGGGTAAGGGATGACATCTGTTCAGCTCTTGTCCCGATGGCATATTTTTTTCCTGTATTACCCCAAATAGTAAAAACCTGAAGCAAAAATGTTCCAAAATGGGGAAGTTTTGATCTTTCCTGTGGTAATTTGACTACCAGATTTGTTTTGTTATTGTTTAGAAGATGTCCTTCATAGTGATCAACTAAAAACTGATATTATCAGGAGCTATTTCATGTTTTGGGGCACATTTTGTTCTTCTCAAGCATTCTTTAAGAAATATGTGCCCTTCACTCTTTTTGCAGTTTTAAATTTAATTTTTTTTTTTTTTTTTAAGAGATGGGGTCTGTCTCTGTCACCCAGGCTGAAGTGCAATAGAGCAATCATAGCTCACTGTAGTCTCAAACTCCTGGGCTCAAGCAATCTTCCCGTCTCAGCCTCCCAAGTAGCTGAGACCACAGGTGCATGCCACCACACCTGTCTAATTATTATTTTTTATTTGTATTATTTTTATAGAGATGGAGTCTCTCTTTGTTGCCCAGGCTGGTCTCAAACTCCTGGCTTTAAGCCGTCCTCCTGCCTTAGTCTCCGAAAGTGCTAGGATTACAGGCACAAGCCACTGTGACCAGCAAAACTTTTTTATAGGTGAAATTTAGGTGAAGGATTTTAAAAAGGGTTGATATTAAGTGTGTCTATAGAACCAAATCCCTCAAGAATTATTCTGTGTGCACCTAACCGATTTTCATCTATAAAATACTTGAGATAAACCTACGGGAAACAATTTCAATACAAGGTAGGAAATTCTTTAGTGCTCTCTTGATTTCCTCCTAAACTAAATGCTTGATTTATTTAATTTTTTTCAATTTTTATTTTTTTGAGACATGGTCTTGCTCTGTCACCCAAGCTGGAGTGCAGTGGTGTAATCACAGCTCACTACAGCCTTGACCTCCTCGGTTCAAGGGATCCTCCCACCTCAGCCTCCCAGATAGCTAGGACTATAGGCCTGTGCAACCATACCTAGTTAATTTTTTATTTTTTGTAGAGACAGGGTCTTGCTATGTTGCCCAGCTGGTCTTAAAACTCCTGGGCTCAAGCAATCCTCCTACCTCGGCCTCCCAAACCATTGGGATTACAGATGTGAGCCACCATGCTTGGCCTTAATTTAGAAAAGAATTACAGCTATAAATGCACTGGGTCTGTGGTATGTGTAATAAAAGTTAGTCTCACTTGTACTCCTCAAAAATATTTGGTTTGGGAAAGACAGAAGAATTCAAGTTTGTTTTAATGTCTGTGTATGTTGGGGTGGTGGGGCAAATTGCGTTTATAGAAAAAAGATAAATTGTAATGGTATGGCAAGATAATTAATATTTAATATATCCATAATTTCTCTTAAATGGGGAAAGATGTGTAGAGAAGTATATGCTACTTATTGTATACATTGTATACTAGTTTTTTAAATATACAATTTATATCCTAGGATAGTAGAGTAAGTAGGCTTTTGATAAATGTTTGCCGAATAATTTGAATCAGTTCTTACTACTGTTGCTTTTTATAGCAGTTCCGTTATATCTCTAGCTTAGAGCACTGTGTTTTGAGCTTTGAGTTGCAGTTTGCCAGGGGTTGACTTACGGTCTTGGGTGTGGACTCTTGTTTGAGCAGTAGGCTTACTCTTAGAACAGGGTCTCTGACCTCACCTCCAGCTTTGACTCTGTGGCTGACCTGACTTCTTCCTTTCCAAAATGATGGGTGGTGGTTTCCAGTCACCTTTTTCAGCTCATAGTGTAACAGCTCCTTCCCTCCCCGAGCAGCTGAGCTGTGTCCTCTTTGGATCACTTCTCAGAATACTAAGGTATATGTATCGCCATGCTGGCTTATTTTGTAGTGGGTTTATTTGTTGTTGCTTGTTTTTTGTTGTTGTTGTTTGGTTGGTGGAGAAGAAAATTCCTTGGGAAGATAGTTCTTGACTTGTTTGTAAATTGTACATGGTATATGAAGCATAGTATTATTTCCTCTTCCTTCCTAGCTTTAGTTAAACATCTTGGGTTCACTTGAAAAAGAACTGGTAAGTGATATTTTGGTAATACCCACCAACCAAAAACTAACAAAGACTTTTTTTGAGACAGTCGGGAAACTTGAAAATGGAATATATATTAGGTGATATTTAGTAATTACAACCGTAATATTTTTAGCTATAATAGTGGTATTGTGGTTATATTAAAATATTTTCATGTGTTAAAAATACATATAGAGGTACTTATAGGCAAAATAAAATGATGCCTAATACTCGTTTTAAAAAACTTCAGGATGGGCCGGGCACGGTGGCTCAAGCCTGTAATCCTAGCACTTTGGGAGGCCGAGACGGGCGGATCACGAGGTCAGGAGATCGAGAACATCCTGGCGAACCCGTTGAAACCCCGTCTCTACTAAAAAATACAAAAAACTAGCCGGGCAAGGTGGCGGGCGCCTGTAGTCCCAGCTACTCGGGAGGCTGAGGCAGGAGAATGGCGT
>NW_012104599.1:1232925-1234459 GCF_000951045.1 Mandrillus leucophaeus
CCAGGAGGCAGAGGTTGCAGTGAGCTGAGATTGCACCACGCACTCCAGCCTGGGCGACAGAGTGAGACTCCATCTCAAAAAAAAAAAAAAAAAAAAGAAAAGAAAAAACAAACATTAGAGGGTTGATAAAAATAAGATACTTTTATGAAAAAGATATGCCAACACACACAAAAAAATCTGGTGAGAAACATGGCATTGTTTTATGTTTTGCCATTCTCTTTAGTATATTTCTTTATAGAAGATAGCTGGGTTTGTATAATTGCTCCTGTATTCAGTCTGTTGTGATACGTTGTTTTGGTTGATACGTGAAGAAAACTTGGCTGCCCACAGATACATAGTTGAAGAAGGGTGGGGTATTTTCATAGTCTTTTCATGTAATTGTGAATATTTGTGTTACATCAAAACTCAACAATTGGTAAATTCTTTTTTTTTTTTGGAGACAGAGTCTTGCTCTGTCGCCCAGGCTGGAGTGCAGTGGTGTAATCTCAGCTCACTGCAACCTCCGCCTCCCGGGTTTAAGTGATTCTCCTGCCTCAGCCTTGCGAGTAGCTGGGATTACAGGCGCGTACCACCATGCCCAGCTAATTTTTGTATTTTTTTTAGTAGAGACAGGGTTTCACCATGTTGGCCAGGCTGGTCTCAAACTCCTGACCCCAAGTGATCCGCCTGCCTTGGCCTCCCAAATTTCTGGGATTACAGGCGCTAGCCGCCACTCCCAGCCAGATTCTTAAATATTAGTTGCGCTGTTGAACCTGAAACCATGTCAGTGAATTTGTGTACTCTGTAACATTAAAATCTACTGGTCCGTCTTGCACTTTGAATGGATCTTTGACCTGTGTGTGATTTTGTAACTGCATACATTGGTCATTCAAAAAATAATGGTTTACTAAGTTGACTGAGCATGGTGGCTTACACCTGTAATCCCAGCACTTTGGGGGTCCGAGGCAGGTGGATCACGAGGTCAGGAGATCAAGACCGGCCTGGCCAACATGGTGAAACCCCGTCTCTAGTAAAAGTACAAAAATTAGTTGGGTGTGGCAGCACGCACCTGTAGTCCTAGCTATTCGGGAGGCTGAGACAGGAAAATTGCTTGAACTTGGGAGGTGGAGGTTGCAGTGAGCCGAGATCGTGCCACTGCACTCCAGCATGGGTGACAGAGCCAGACTCCATCTCAAAATAATAATAATAATAATAATGGTTTATTAAGTTATGTACATCTTTGAAATATTGGCACATTTGGTTACACAATATTAAGCAAATCACATTCATTAATATGACCATCAGTCTCATCCAAAAAATCTTTAAGAATTGGGAAGTGGTCAAGATCTTGGTGGTGAATTCAAATTTTCCAAAATTCTGGTTTTCTCTTGAAAGCTCAAGTTACATCATTGGCAACAGATATGGCCCTTTTTTTTTTTTTTTTTTTTTTTTTTAGAGCTTTATTTTTTTTTTTTTTTTTTTTGAGAGACAGTCTCGCTCTGTGGCCCAGGCTAGAGTACAGTGGTGTGATCTTGGCTCACTGCAACCTCCGCCT
>NW_012104599.1:1237843-1239847 GCF_000951045.1 Mandrillus leucophaeus
AAAAAACTAGCCGGGCAAGGTGGCGGGCGCCTGTAGTCCCAGCTACTCGGGAGGCTGAGGCAGGAGAATGGCGTAAACCCAGGAGATGGAGCTTGCAGTGAGCTGAGATCCGGCCACTGCACTCCAGCCTGGGGACAGAGCGAGACTCCGTCTCAAAACAAAACAAAACAAAACAAAAAAAAACTTCAGGATGGGCACAAACACACAGAAGTGGGAAATGAATAAAAGAGTATTGGTAAATTTTTGAAAATTGTCGAAGCTGAGTAATGGGTAAGTTGGGGTTTATTTTCTGCACATTTGTGTATATTTGGAAATGTCCCTAATAATGAGTTAAAATATATAACCAATTATAACTGTAGGGTAAGAAATTAAATGCAATAAAATTATGTTGTTGGGTTGGGTGTGATGGTTCATTCTTGTGATCCAGCACTTTGGGAGGCTGAGGTGGGAAGATCGCTTGAGGCCAGGAGTTGGAGACCAGCCTAGGTAGCATGGTGAGACTCCATCTCTGCAAAATAAAATAAAATAAAATAAAATAAAATTATATACTTGGACATTTGAGCTAATTGGCTACTCAAAAATCTACACTTGGCTTTTTTTTCTTTTGAGACCCAGTCTTACTCTGTCACCCAGTTTGGAGTGCAGTGGCGCAATCTCAGCTCACTGCAACCTCTGCCTCCTGGGTTCAAAAGATTCTCTCCTGCCTCAGCCTCCCAAGTAGCTGGGATTACAGGCGTGCGCCACTACGCCAGCTAATTTTTGTATTTTTAGTAGAGATGTGGTTTCACCATGGTGGCCAGGCTGTTCTCGAACTTCTGACTTCAAGTGATCCACCTATCTTGCCTCTCAAAGTGCTAGGATTACAGGCGTGATCCACTGCTCCTGGCCTGCACTGGGCATTTTCTGTAAGTTCTGTTTCTAGTAATAAAATTTTAAGAGTAAGGAAAATTTCGTGACACATCATAAGACACAGGCAGGCATGGTGGCTCATGCCTGTAATCCCAGCACTTGGGGAGGCTGAGGTGGGCGGATCACTTGAGGGCAGGAGTAGACCAGCCTGGGCAGCATGGTGAAACCTTGTCTCCACAAAAAATACAAAAAATTGACTGGGTGTGGTGATGCACACCTGTAGTCCCAGCCACTCATGGGGCTGAAGTGGGAGGATCACCTGAGCCTGGCAGGTCAAGGCTGCAGTGAGCTCTGTTAGCGCCAGTGCACTCCAGCCTGGGCAACAGAGTGAGACCCTGTTTTGAAAACAAGAAAACAAAACATCATAAGAAGTGTTTAAAATGCTTAACTTTGAAATCTTGTAATAATAATGTACCTTGTCGTTTATAAGTCACTTTTACATGTTTTGTCTCTTTTGTCCTTAGAAGACATGAGTTATCCATTTTACAGATGAGGAAGCTAAGGCTTTAGAGAGATAAAGTAATTTATTGAAATCCTAGAGCAAGTAAGAAGTGGTGCTAGAATTAGAGCCAAGATCTTCTGATTCATATTCAGGTCTCCATTCTCTTATATACATATATGTAAAAGTGCTCTTTTGTTGTGGTACTATAAACCAATGGTTTTCAAACATTTTGGTCTCAGGACACATTTATACTCCTAAAAATTTTTGAGGACTCCAAAAATCTTTTGTTTATATAGACTATATCTATCAATACTTAACATTAGAAATTAAAACTGAAACATGTTTAAAATATTTATTTAAAAAATAACAAACATTAGGCCAGGCACAGTGGCTCACGCCTATAGTCCCAGCACTTTGGGAGACTGAGGTGGGTGGATCTCATGAGGTCAGGAGTTCGAGACCAGCTTGACCAACATGGTAAAACCCCATCTCTACTAAAAATATAAAAATTAGCTGGGTGTGGTGGCGGGCGCCTGTAATCCCAGCTACTCAGGAGGCTGAGGCACGAGAATCGCTTGAACCCAGGAGGCAGAGGTTGCAGTGAGCTGAGATTGCACCACGCACTCCAGCCTGGGCGACAGAGTGAGACTCCA
>NW_012104599.1:1241316-1249784 GCF_000951045.1 Mandrillus leucophaeus
AGATTACAGGCATGTAGCACCATGCCTGGCTGATTTTTTTTTTTTTTTTTTTTCTGTATTTTCAGTAGAGATGGGGTTTCACCATGTTGACCAGGCTGGTCTTGAACTCCTGGCCTCAAGTGATCTGCCTGTCTAGGCTTCTCGAAGTGCTGGGGTTACAGGTGTGAGCCATGGTGACCAGCCCAATATTGTTTTTTTTTTTTTTTTAAAGTGACAGGTTCACTTTAGTCATTTTAGGGAAAATGTCTGCCAGATACCAAAGTCTGAATCACCATAAATTGTCTGCTAGTCAAAAAAGCAAAAATGGTGTCCTATGAAAAAAACTTGTAAGTCAGACGATTGCATGAATGCTTTTCCCCAAGGTAGTCATTGTACTTAGGTATGCAGCAGAAGTGCTTTATGTGTGCTTCCTATTTCATCATACAGAATATTAAAAAGGCCGAATTCTCAAGAGTTGACATTTTAAAAATTAATACTTTTTTATTATTTTATCAAGGATGTTGTTAAGTAAAACTGGCTTTTTTTTTTTTTTCATTATACTTTAAGTTCTGGGGTACATGTGCAGAATGTGCAGGTTTGTTCCATAGGTATACATATGCCATGGTGGTTTGCTGCACCCATCAACCCGTCATCTACATTAGGTATTTCTCCTAATGCTATCCCTCCCCTAGTCCCCCAACCCCCAACAGACCCCAGTGTGTGATGTTCCCCTTCCGGTGTCCATGTGTTCTCATTGTTCAACTTCCACTTATGAGTGAGAACATGCGGTATATGGTTTTCTGTTCCTGTGTTACTTTGCTGAGAATGATGGGTGAAACTGGGTTTTTAAAAAATGATAGGCAGTGAAGAATATACAAGTACATGTTTTATTAGCTGTCAGAGTGATAGATACATCATCACCACATACCATGCATCCTTGATTCACTGTTGTACACTCATGAGGGAATGAAAGTGAAGAAGACAGATAGCATCTTCATATTATCAAAAATAGTTTTATAGATCCCTTGAAGGGGTTCCTTTCTCATCTCTGGATCACACTTTGAAAACTGCTGGTGTAAACTAGTAACATGTGCTGACATCTTTTTAGAGCAGGCTGATACACACTTTTTTTTTTTTTTAAGACGGAATCTCACACTGTCACCCAGGCTGGACTGCAATGGCATGATCTTGGCTCACTGCAGCTTCCACCTCCCAGGTTCAAGCGATTCTCTCACCTCAGCCTCCCAAGTAGCTGGGATTACAGGCACCCTCCATCATGCCTAGGTAATTTTTATGTTTTTAGTGGATACAGGGTTTCACCATGTTGGCCAGGCTGGCCTTCAACTCTTAACCTCAGGTGATCCACCTGCCTCAGCCTCCTGAAGTGCCAGCTGCGCCTGGTCTGATACACGCATGTAAATCAATAAAGTAACATGTCCAACTTAGTTGATGAATTTGTCAGGGAGAAGGGACTATACTAGTGTGTAGGATGAGCCATGTGGCCTGGAGACCATTATGAGTGGAAGATCATATAACATCAGAGCGTGTTGGATGAAGGGTAGACAGAAGGGAAGAGTCAGTGAGAGCACTTTATAACATAAAAAAGTGAAAATTTGCTCTATTTTTTTTTTTTTAAATAAAAAAGCACTGTGGCCACATAGATGCACACATACCTATTCATACTGACTTATATTTGTATTCAAAATCTGGGGTACTGAGTCATTTTTTTTCTTGGATGACAGAATGGGAGAGGTGGTAACATACTTGAGAGGAGAATGGACTTCTCTTGTCAGTCGTTTGTTTCATCCAACTGGGGAGACTGTTCACTGTTTTTTCTTTTTTTCTTTTGGGAAAGCTAAGGGATGGCAGAAGATAAATGAAAGAAGAAATGGTAAGAGAAGAGTGCATGAGAGTAGGCATCAGTGATTGTGGAAATAGCTGTAGGCACAATGAGGCTGTGGACAGAGAGTGGAGCTAAGCATGGAGGGCACGGAGGAAGACTGCAGGGTCAGCTGGGCTCCCCTGTGTGCTGGACCTGGAAGAATGGGGCTGAGGAAGTGCAGGGCTAGGTGCAACAGGAGTTAAGGAGATGCACATATAATTGAAGGATTTCTATCAAAACACGGTTAAAATAACTATAATAGATAGTCTGCCTTTTAATAACTTACTAGTATTCCATTTCTGTTAGTAGAAATTGTGTCTTCAGTTATACAGGGGAAAGCAGCAGTGCCACTTTTTCAGTCATCTTGATGACTGGGTTGTATCTCTAATGATGATGTTGATGGTAAAGAAGGCTAAAGCTAAAATTAGGTTTTGGCTTTTGGGCACTTACTCATATTTCATTGAAAATGAAAGACTAATTGTATTTTTATTTTAATAGGGAAAGATATACATATGTGCATATTGTCTGTAATTAAAGTACTCTCAGTACAATGCTCTGAGGAAATGCCCAGGTATTTCATTGAAATACCTCCAGCAATCCCAACCAAAAAACAAACTCAAGTGAATTTTGTGGTAAATGAATGGCTTGTGTGGTTTTAGATGCTGCCAGTGACTGTCTCATTATATGTAGCTAATGTGATGTTAGTTAAAAGAGACACAGTTACAATGGGGGTGGGGTGGGGGTTTCCAAGTACCAAGTGTTAGGGAGTATGGTATTCACTTGCTTGGAAAAAGTAGTTTTATTGAAGTTTTAAGTTATTGTGGAATCAGTGGAGATTTTTGTATGGAAATGACCCTAATTCACTCATTAAAATAAGTGCATTGACTTTTAAATCTAATAGGCATTTTTCTGGGCAAAAAATATATTTAGCCCATAGCATCCTTATTACCAGCATGAATAAGTAGTTAGTGACTTCTGTGAGTGAGGCTTTAGAAAGGATGCAGTGAAGATGCATATGGCCTTGGTTGTCAGGAGCTTATGCTTGTTTTTAGCATTTCTTTATGGATTACTATTCACAGTTTAAACAAAACACAATAAAAGACTCATTTTTTTGCCCTAGGGGTTTTTCAACTTGGGGTCCATCACCCTAGTCTCTGCTTTTTCTAGGCCAAGAGATAAAGTCATGATTAGAAGTGGAGGACAAGCCGCTTGAAATCCCCTGCTGATGATTTTGCCTTTTCTCCATGATTGCAGACCTGCCCTGCTTACTCTAAGAGCAGTGTGTTAGCTGGCTGCTTCTGTGGGATGGTTTGGGAGAAGGAAGATAGTGTCCTGGAGCAGTTCTTGACACCTTTAGATTATAAAAGGTTGGGAGGAACACAGCAAAAAAAAGTAAGAGATTTATTGCAAAATCTTTCTTTTTTTTCTTTTTCTTTTTGAAACAGAGTCTCACTGTGTCGCCAGGTTGGAGTGCAGTGGCAGATCTTGGCTCACTGCAACCTCTGCCTCCCGGGTTCAAGCGATTCTCTTTCCTCAGCTTCCCGAGTAGCTGGGATTACAGGCGCATGCGAGTAGCCAGGCCCGGCTAATTTTTGTATATTTAATAGAGATGGGGTTTCACCATGCTGGCCAGGCTTGTTTTGAACTCCTTACGTCAGGTGATCCGCCTGCCTCGGCGTCTCAAAGTGCTGTGATTACTACAGGCGTGAGCCACTGTGCCCGGTCAACACTTGTTTTTAGCTGTACTAATGGGTGTGATGTGATATCTCATTGTGGTTTTAATTTGCATCTCTCTGGTGATTGGTGATGTTCAGCATCTTTTCAAATAGTTGCCCATTTATATACCATCTTGGGAGAAATGTTTATCAAGTCCTTTGCCCATTTTAAAATTGGATTATTTTAGATTTTTGTTGAGTTGTAGGATGCCTTTTTTAAAACTGTGAATCAGCTACTTAAAACTCACAGATTAGATGTGATATAGTTCAGGGATGCAAAAATGGAGTGAGTGGAGTAGAGTAACTCATCTCTGCTTCTCCTGCTCTTACCAGTACTGCTTAGTCAGGGTTTCATACTCCCAAGAGGATTTGGAGGGCTCGGGTTGATTCTCTTCTTCTTCCCTCTTCTCATTATCCGTAAACCAGAGGGATGGACTAGGTGATATCTAAGGTTTCTTCCAGCTCTAAAATTCTAAATTTTGCAACCATTGCCTTTTACCAACTAACCTCTTGTGTCTAAGATTTCCTTGGAATCTCAGTAGTATCTAACTCTTACACTGAGAAATCTTTGCTGCTAGCCAATAGCTAGAAGGTAGCACTCCACCAAAGCTTTGGTGGATCTTTGGTTTTCTAACTTTTGATCTTACTTTCCTGCTTATAGCATGGTATCACCTGAGAATCCTGGGCTTAAATGTTTGTTTTTTAACTGCTGCTGTACACAAGTCCTGTGGTGGGTATGTCCTAGAGTGGTAGAGCTTGTACTTGGGAGGCCCTGGAGATACATGGTAGTATGTTTTGCTATTTTTTTTTTAAGCCTACTCACGGTGATAGGGAAGTAGAAGGTGAAAAGTTCATTGGACGGTGTATTTTTTTTTTTTTTTTGCTTTTTTTTTTGTTTGTTTTGTTTGAGACCGAGTCTCGCTCTGTCGCCCAGGCTGGAGTGCAGTGGTGCTATCTCAGCTCACTGCAACCTCTGCCTGGGTTCACGCGATTCTCCTGCCTCAGTCTCCTGAGTAGCTGGGATTACAGGTGGGCGCCACCACGCCTAGCTAATTTTTGTATTTTTGGTAGAGATGGGGTTTTGCCATGTTGGCCAGGCTAGTCTCGAACTCCTGACCTTAGGTGATCCACCCACCTTGGCCTCTGAAAGTGCTGGGATTACGGGCATGAGCCACCACGCTGGCCTGTTAATTGTTTTAAATACGTAGAGCAAACAAAAGCACCAGTCCAAATTCAGTGAGTTTTTATTTCTGTTAAGAACAAGCTATATTTTCATGCCAGGTTTAAAGAAATATTTCTCAACTGATTTATTTATTCCTTGTCCATGGCTGTCATATAGACAATGATATCATAATAGTAATTAAAGGTAAGAAATAATGTGATTGTGGTTGAGGTTTAAGGGTACTGCTAAGATATAATTATTTTTAGGTTTCAAGCCCTGATGTTTTTAATTTTTCATGTCTTATAGATAGTATCTGACAGCCAGTCTTTAGGAGCTTATTTTAGTTATGGAGTTATATATTATTGCCATATGGTGCCATGACTTAAAATGTTCTCATGCTGACAGTACTATAGGAGGAATAAAGTAAACAAGCAAAATCCAGTAAACCAAATAGGAATGGGTGAGCAATATGTAGGGTGACTCAGAATGCATGAGATGTTGGTAGTGCTTACACTAGAACACAGCGTATCTATCTATTGTCTTTGTGCTTGACCATCTTGTGACATCTCTATTGCTTTCTGGCCTATTGCCAGGTCTTGATGATGGAACATTGCCAGTCCCTTCTTACAAGATACTAAAAACACCTGAGTGTGTAAATAGCAGAGGTAATGGAGGGACTGAGGCAGCTTCAAAGAACTACATTGTGGAAAGTTGCCATAATGGTCAGAGCCACCCTTGTTCATTCATTCTTAACCTCTGTTATACAATAACTCAAGGATTGAAATATATTTGGTAGTACTATGACAGTTTCATTGCAAAATACTATCTAGGCCCTTTGGGGCTACTTACCACCATCCCTCCCTCTGAGCATAGGCTGGTCATTTAATTGTGAAAAAACAACCACCAAACACAGGTAAAGTAAAAAAGATAAAACAGACCTATGGGTGATCATTAGTAGACCAGAATTCATTAACATAATCATTATCCAGAGGGTGTAGAATTTCCCCCCCCCAAATGATAGCATTTCACAAATTTATAACATCGTATAAAGAACTCTCAGATGTTTTCATTATCCATTTATTTTGCATGGGAAATACAACTTATTTTTATAGTGTAATTTCATTTGGGTTTCTAAAAGTACATGATGTTACTGTTATTACATCCATATCACTTATAACAAGTCTTTTTCCATTCAGATACTTCAGAATCCGCATGTTAAATATTAGATTGGTACATTATGGCTCTGGAACTGTGATTTGGTTACCATTTCTCTTACCTGCTTTGAATTTGGTGGGGAAAGATTTGCCAGGAAATGAGACTGAAGCTGTCATATAGTTTTGGCTAGATCGTAGTTTATAGGATATCATTAGACTTTATTTATCCATGTACTCTCTTATCTGTTACAGGGTAACTTAAGATTTGACCATGATTTGTTTTTGAATTTTTTGGAGTGATGGAAATGTTTTGCATCTGGGATTGTGGTGATGGTTACATTACCATGTACATTTGGTCAAAACTCATAGAACCGTACGCCAAAAAACATTAATTTTACTTTAAGTTAAAAAATAATACTTTAAGAATAAATGTAGTGGCCAGGTATGGTGATTCACGCCTGTAATCCCAGCACTTTGGGAGGCCAAGGCAGGCAGATCACCTGAGGTCAGGAGTTTGAGACTAACCTGGCAAACATGGTGAAACCTTGTCTCTACTGAAAAAAAAAAATACGAAAATTAGCAGGGCGTGGTGGTGCGTGCCTGTAGCCTCAGCTACTCAGGACACTGAGGCATCAAGCTGAGAATCGCTTGAACCTGGGAGGCGGAGGTTTTCAGTGAGTTGAGATCACGCCACTGCACTCTAGCGTGGCGTGCAGTGAGAATCTGTCTCAAATTCTGTCTCAAAATAAAATAAAGTAAAAATCAATTTAGTAAGATTATTGGATGCGAGGTTATTGTACAAAACCTGTATTTCTATGTAACAGTAATAATCAGAAAATGAAATTTTTAGATGCTATTTATAATAGCATCAAAAATATCAAATGCTGGTAATAATTCTAAGAAAGAGACCTGAAACTTTTATAGAAGTTTATATAAGTGGATTCTAAAATTCATATGGCAGTACAAATGGCAAGAATAGTCAAGGTAATACTAAGGAAGACCAAAGTTGTAGGATTCACACTATTGAATATACAGTGTGGAATAAATAAATAGATCAATGGAACAGAATAGAGTCCTGAATCAGACCCACATATATGTAGATACTAATTTATGATTAAAATGGCACTTTACAGCAATGTGGAAAGAAAGACCTTTCAATAAATGATCCTACGTCATTTGCCTATCCGTATGAAAAAAAAAAAGAAAACTAATTTTGGTCCTTGCTTCCCTTCATTTACAAAAATAAATTATAGGTTAATTGTAGCTCTCAATGCACAAGGTTAAAAAAGAAAAGCTTCTAGCGGTGTTCAGCCCCATTAGTCATCAAAAAATGCTGAATGAAACCACAGTGAATTACCACTACACACTGACCAGAGTAGCTAAAATTGAGAAACAAACAAAAACTTGAAAATACCGGTATCAGCATGGATGTAGAGCAACTGGAACCCTCATGTATGGATTCTGGAATGGTAAATTGGAATAACTATGGAAAACTGGTTGTATCTATTATACTAAAGTTTACATACTCATCATGCCTCTAACCTAGCCAACCCACTCGTAGGTATATACCCAGCAGAAATGTGTACTTATGCTCACCAAAAGACATGCCCAAGAATGTTCATAGCAGCACAATTCATAATAACTCCAAGCTGGAAACAACCTACATGTCTATCAGTGGAAGATTAGATAAATACATTGTTGTGTATTCAGTGAGATACTATGTAGAAGTGAACATGAAAAACCTCTTGCTACTTACAACAACATGGATATGAACATAATCTTGTACAGAACATTTCAGACACAAAAGAACTCAAAAACAGGCAAAACCTCAGCCATGGTATAAGAAGTCAGGATTGTGGTTACCTTTGGGGAGAGAGATTAGTAATAGGAAGACATATGAAGCCAACTTCTGGAGTGCAGGTGGGTTTCCAGTTCTTGATCAGGATGGTGGTTACATGAGTATGTTAACCTTATAAAAATTCTTTGAGCTGTACATTTCATGATTTGTGTATGCTTATTGTCATATATGTTATACTTGAGTTTTTACAAAATTTATTTTTAAATGCTTCGAGTTAACCATAGGAGTAAATGGCATACAAGATTGTATTAGTTTCCTTTTTCATTAGTAAAGTTTGTATTATCAATGCTGTAAGGGAGAAAATTATTTATGTTACAAATAACTGGCCCCATAAACAAATAGAATAGACTTAGATTCTTTCTTAACCAAATCCAAACATTCCTAGGCTTCTTGAGTTTTTTATTGCTTTTTTTTCTAGGGATAAACCAATTCTTTTTTTCTGTTCACAAAAGAATGTATTTTTGGAAGTCGTTCTGTATCAGATGGACATCTCTCTTTTTACATGTCCGTATGGTATATACTACATTTATGTAATATATTTAGCCAATTTATCACTCATTAACTTTGAAGTTGTTTCTTTTTATAGTTATAAACATGTTACAGGGGAAAATATTTCACATAATATACTTTTGGGCAGGTATTTATGTAAGACAAATTATTGGAAGTAGAATTTTTGGATCTCAGATTATGTGTGTTTTACTAACTTTTTTTTTTTTTT
>NW_012104599.1:1252359-1253635 GCF_000951045.1 Mandrillus leucophaeus
TGAGTCCAGGAGTTGAAGACCAGCCTGGGCAACATTGTGAAACTCCAGCTCTACTAAAAATACAGAAATTAGCCAGGCGTGATGGTATGCACGTGTAGTCCGAGCTACTTGGGAGGCTGAGTTGGGGGGATCACGGGAGCCTGGGAGGTTGAGGCTGCAGTGAGCCATGATCAGCACCACTGCACTCCAGCATGGGCAATCAGAGTGAGCCCCTGGCTCAAAAAAAATAAAAAATAAAAAATAAAAAGAATCAGCAACTGTCTGCCTCCTGAAGAAAGATGAATATGTGCTAAGTGACCTCCTGGCAGGAAGCAGCCAGCCTTCAGGGACCAGCTGACGGGAAGTTGTCTCCAGAATTAGGAGAAGTTTGCTGGCTGGTGGTGTCCCCACTCCCTCCAAACCTCTTGGCCAGAGGTTATTTGTGAATACAAAGAGATTGTGTAGCACCCTAAGGAGTTGGGGTAGGAGAGCATCCAGAATAAATATATAGGTGAGATTGACCACCTCCTGACCTCCTCCTGTTGACTTCTAGACGTCACTGCTAGTAATCGTGTCCCCCCCACTCTTGCCACGTAATCTCACTGAGCCTTACAGATGTCTTATGAAATCGCTTTAAGTTTTGTCCTCCAAAAGTTCCTTGAGCAAAAAGCTTTGTACAATATAGATATTCAAAAACTGTTGTATAAGTGAATGAAGCACAAGTTAGACCCACTGTACAAGGAAAATAGCTGAATGAGCATTTTCTAATCTAGTGTTCCTTGTATTATATGTTAATATGTTATGAAAACTGACTATGGTTAAAGACCATTTGTTAAAATTTTATTTATTTATGTTTTTATATATTTTCAGACAGGGTCTCACTCTCTTGCCCAGGCTGGAGTGCAGCGGCAATCATAGCTCACTGTAACCTCTATCTCCTGGCTCAAGCTCCCCAGTAGCCCCAGTAGCCTCATAGCAACCTCCATCTCCAGGCTCAGCCTCACTAGTAGCTGGGACTACAGGCCCCTGTCAGCACATCCGGCTTATCTTTTTTTTTTTTTTTAAAGTAGAGTTGGGTCTCAGTATGTTGCCTAGGCTAGTCTTAAACTCCTGGCTTCATTTTCTGTCTTTCTATCTGTTTTCTTTTTTTTTTTTTTTTTTTTGATATGGAGTCTCAGTCTGTCACCCAGGCTGGAGTACAGTGGTGCAATCTTGGCTCACTGCAACCTCCGCCTCCCGAGTTCAAGCGATTCTCCTGCCTCAGCCTCCTGAGTAGCTGGGACTCTGCTACCATGCC
>NW_012104599.1:1256096-1258872 GCF_000951045.1 Mandrillus leucophaeus
GGATCTCAGCTCACTGCAAGCTCCGCCTCCCGGGTTTACGCCATTCTCCTGCCTCAGCCTCCCAAGTAGTTGGGACTACAGGCGCCCGCCACCTCGCCTGGCTAGTTTTTTATATTTTTTTTCGTAGAGATGGGGTTTCACCTTGTTAGCCAGGATGGTCTCGATCTCCTGACCTCATGATCCGCCCATCTTGGCCTCCCAAAGTGCTGGGATTACAGACTTGAGCCACCGCGCCTGGCCTTTATTTACTTTTTTATCTTTTTGTTTGAAAATAATTTTAAATTTACAGAAAAAATAAAAGAACTGCATATACTATTACCAGTTTGCTCCCTTTGTTTTATTACTTGCTCTCTCTCCATATTTATATATGATATATTTTTCCAAACCATAAGTTGCACACATCATGGCTCACTATCCCCAAGCACATCAGCAGGTCTCCAAAGAACAAGGACAGTTTTCTACCCACAGTACAGTTGTCAACCCCAGTAAATCTGACATTGATTTAATACTTCAGCCCACACGTGTATTTCATTCAGTCCTGTAAATTGACACAACATTCTTCATAGCATTGTGCTGTCTAGTACAGTCTTAGTTTGGGTTGCTATAACAAGTAACCTTAGACTGGGCGGCTTATAAATAACAAATTGTCGTCTTACAGTTCTGAAGGCTAAAAATCTGAGATCAGAGTGCCAGCATGGTCTGGTTCTGGTGAGGGCCCTCTTCTGGGTTGCAGAGTACCAGTTTCTCATCGTATACCCAAGAAAGCTTGCTCTCTGGGTTCTTTTTTATATAGCATTAATCCCATTCATGAGGGTTCCACCTCATATGACCTAGTTACCCTTTAAAGTCTGCGCCTTCAGATACCATCACAGTGGACTTAGGGTTTCAATTTAAGAATTTAGTGGGGACACAAATATTTGGTGTTGCATACAGGGTCCAGTTGAGGATCATGTTCTACATTTACTTGTCATGTGTCTTCAGTTTCTTTACATCTGGAGTAGGGCCTTGGCCTGCCTGCCCTTTTTAAAAATGACAGTTTATTGAGATACAATTCATATACCACAAAATTTACCATTTAAAAAGAGTTGAGATATAGTTTCAGTTGTAAAATTCGTCTTTGAAAGTGTGCAATGCCGTGATTTTTAGTATATTCACAGTTGTGTAATAATCACCACTATCTAATTCCAAGACGTTTTCATCACCCCCAAAACAAACTCTATACACATTAGTAGTCATAACCCATTTCCCACTCCTCCCAGCCCCTGGCAACCACTGATTTGCTTCCTGTCCCTATGCATTTGTGCCCTTTCTGGATATTTCTTTCTTTCTTTCTTTCTTTTTTTCTTTTTTTTGAGATGGAGTTTCGCTCTTGTTGCCCAGGCTGGAGTGCAATGGCGTGATCTCGGCTCACCACAGCCTCCGCCTCTGCCTCCGGGTTCAAGTGATTCTCCTGCCTCAGCCTCCCAAGTAACTGGGATTATAGGTATGTGCCACCACGCCCGGGTAATTTTGTATTTTTAGTGGAGATGGGGTTCCTCCAATGGTCAGGCTAGTCAAGAACTCCCAACCTCAGGTGATCCGCCCACCTCGGCCTCCGAAAGTGCTGGGATTACAGGCATGAGCCACCACACCTGGCCTTTCTGGGTATTTCATGTAAATGGATTAATATGTGGTGTTTTTGTATCTAGTTTCTTTCCCTTAGCATAACATTTTCAGGGTTCCCCCATATTGTAGCTGGTATCAGTATTAATTCCTTTTTATGGCTAAATAATATCCCATAGTAGGGGTATACTTCATTTTGTTTATCCATTCATCAGTTGATAGAATTTTTTGGCTATTTATAAATCTGCTGTGAACATTCTTATACAAGTTTTTGTGGGTCTATTTTCTTTTTTCTTAAATAATTTATTATTTTAGATTCGGGGGTATATGTGCAGGTTTGTTACATGTGCGTACATTTTCAGTGCTCTTGTATTTACATTTTAATCTGGGTGTTTTATCTTTACATAATTTTTTTTCACTCTTATTTCTCTCTAGGATTTGTGGTGGAACACATGTAGACAGAGAAATAGTTGTTAGGAAGACATAGACCTGGTAGTTTGTCACTCTGAAGTGGGCTGTCAGCTGAAAAGCTTGAGGACCATGGGGCTAGACAGACAGCTCATTCCAACTGCAACTATCATAGTGACCAACTCATGAGAATTTATGCCATTTACCTACCTTACTGGGCCTTCCAATAAGATGGACTAATTTTAATAAGAGTTTCTTATTTTTCCTCCTTAACGCTTTGTGGGAGAATACTGTTCGGTGGAAATAATGTCAGTGTAATCTTGTCAAGGCCTGTACCTCTTTTATTCTTGTCTTCATGTTTGTATTTGTGTGGGGCGGGGGACTGTGTGTACCTGGGGTCCAAGGGAAGATGAATTGTCTTCCTTTCTCCCTTATCAGTGCCACAATGAGAATCAGCAGCTGGCCAGGCGCAGTGGCTCACGCCTGTAATCCCAGGACTTTGGGAGACTGAGGTGAGTGGATTGCTTGAGTCCAGGAGTTGAAGACCAGCCTGGGCAACATTGTGAAACTCCAGCTCTACTAAAAATACAGAAATTAGCCAGGCGTGATGGTATGCACGTGTAGTCCGAGCTACTTGGGAGGCTGAGTTGGGGGGATCACGGGAGCCTGGGAGGTTGAGGCTGCAGTGAGCCATGATCAGCACCACTGCACTCCAGCATGGGCAATCAGAGTGAGCCCCTGGCTCAAAAAAAATAAAAAATAAAAA
>NW_012104599.1:1259907-1293709 GCF_000951045.1 Mandrillus leucophaeus
CCAAGTTGGTCAGGCTGGTCTTGAACTCCTGACCTCAAATGATCCACCTGCCTCGGCCTCCCAAAGTGCTGGGATTACAGGTGTGAGCTACCGTGCCCTTTTTTTTTTTTTTTTTAAATAACTGCTGGCCCAACCTTGAGAAGGGTGGTGACGTCTTTTATTTAATGTAATATAGATTGTTTGGCTGGAGGCCCAAATCTTGGTTTCCATCATCAACTTAAGTGAAGTTTTACAGGATTGGATTAGAGAGGAATTCTAAAGGACTGTATGCCCTTGTAATGGTGATTAGCCGTTAGTAATGGGAAATTCCTGGGTGGAGATATTTGTTTAACTTGCATTCAGAAGCCGGTGAACACTGAGCTCTATCTCCTCCCAAGCTTTAACAGTCTTTCCTTGACACATCTACATCTAAAAATTTGTAGATTTTTAAGAAGAAAGATTGGAAACTAGATTGCTTCACCCATAAACCCTGTCTTATTAAACCCTAATTGGGTTCTGTGCTGCAGCATACCCTTGCAGTCTTTTGTTGGGTATCATAAGTGAATTGTTGTGCTCCTTTATTATTATTCAAATTATAGAGGCTGTGACATTGGAGAACTGGATCTCTTACCTAATAAAATGTTCAGAATTCCAGACTTTAAACACAGAAAGCATCTCAAGTAATAGATTAATCACAGTGTTACATGTGCCACCAGATTTCTCCTCTGCTCTTAAACTGCCTTCCAGGTGGCCTGTCCTTTGTGACAGTTCTTTAGGAGAGGGTAAAGGATCCACCTCTGCTTGTGTGTGTGAAAGATACTGATGCCTGGGCCCATTCCTCAGAGATTCTGATTTATCATTCTGAGGTACATATGGATATTTAAGAGCTCCCAGGTGATTTTAATGTGTAACCAAGGTTCAGAGCTACTCTGTTAGTCAAAATGCTCCTTCATTTAATCATGTACTGAGTTGTTCCCTTTTTAGCAAATGTTGGAATTCCCAATAGGTGGGAGGATTACCTGAGCATTTATTACATACTTTATTACACATTTTATTACATACTTTATCTTACTGTATTTTCATGGTGACCCAGTGAAGTTGACAAGCATTTGCTTCCAGGGTTCCAACCCCCCTTCACTAGAGTCCTGCAGGGGCTGTTGCATCACCATTTGGTTCTCTATTTCATGCCTGGCATTTCATCTGTAACTTTATGGCAGGCTGGCATTTTGGTGAGGCCAACTCTCCAAAAGCCACAGCCACACACATCAGGTGTTTAAAAGGGTGCATTATTTCTCATCTTTTGAAATCTATTGCGTTCTGTGTTTTTCAGGAGCCTATTAACATTTTCAGAATGTTTGGTAAGCTCTCTAGGATTGGGGAAAGCACACTCCCTAGAAGCAAATTTCTCTCTTCCACCACTGATGAATTGTGTGACTTTGAATAAATATGTAAATTTTGTAAAAGGGACATTATTAACCCATCAGAAGACATGCACTAGACTAAATGGAAGTCCATCTTCGGCTATGAAATTTCAGTAGTCTTTGACCTTCTTGAATGACATGATGTGACTGACTTCCCATTTCTCCTCTTACCATTATTTTCAACTCAAATCCAGCCTCTATGTCCTCCAGGTAAGAGAGACTGAAAATCAGTAGGTCTTGACAACTGATTAAATGTGAACATTGAAAGAAAGACCAAAGATGTCTTTAGCCAGGTATGGTGGCGCACGGTGGTGCAAGTTTTCAAACTTGCCTGATTCTCCGAACCTCCTGGGGCATTTGTTAAATATGCAAATTCACAGGTTCCACTCTAGACCCACGAATCAATCTCCAGAGGTGGGCCTGGTTGGGCATTTTTATCAAGTTTCTAAGTGATTCTTGTAATCAGATGAAAGTGGGAAAGTGTGCTATAGGAAATTGAATCTAGTTGGTGCTCGATAAATGAACATATTATATGTATTCCATTAACTCATTTAATTTTTTTCCTGGAGTTTTACAGATTAGCTAAGATCCACACCCCAGAATTAATAGAACAAACACTATTTGCAAGAGAAAAAACTGAACATTGATTATCATGTTGTACTTAGAGGGGCTTTCAGTCTCTGATACTTAGTGATGCTTACATGACGCTTAAATATGTTGATAGCAAATGGTGATAGTTTTATTTTGAATGTATTTCATAATCTGTCCAGTAGATAATTAGACTGTGGAGTTTGTGAGCATATTCTTAGGGTCTATGCCGTGGACTATGTTTTAAAAAGATGAGATGGTGAAATTAGATATTTTGGCATTTAGGCATTGAGTTTCTTAACAGACAATTCTGTGGTCTGCTTTATACTAAGTTTCACGAATAGCAAGCTTACTGTATTTGTAATGATTTTGTTGATAATTTTAATTTTGAATATGCGTTCTTTGATACTGAAGGTTACGTTTGGCAAAGGAACATTGCCCAGTACTGTATCATATATAGTTATGTTGCTTTGTGTAGAATACATATGAATGTCTCGTACCTTGTAGCATGGCTGTCATAGGGCTGTGTAATTACATTTAAAAACTTTTAAAAAATTTGCTCACACTACAGTCACTGTTGGATGAATGTCATGATAGTGTATTAAAACTCATTTAGGTTTCACTTTGACTTCCACATCTTTTTTTCATGACGTGACGTAAGTTATGTCTGATTAAAAATATATATAGTTTTCTGTTATGAAGGTTATCTGTAAAATAGGAAACTTAGAAATTACAGAAAAATATATTGAAGAAAGTCATCCTTGAAGAAATGCCAACCTTTGGAGTCTACCTATTTTTTTTTTTTTTGAGACAGAGTTTTGCTCTTGTTGCCCAGACTACATCGAGTGCAGTGGCGTGATCTTGGCCCACCTCAATCTCTGCCTCCTGGGTTCAAGCAATTCTCCCGCCTCAGCCTCCCGAGTAGCTGGGATTACAGGCATGCACCACCATGCCTGGATAATTTTTGTGTCTTTAGTAAAGATGGGGTTTCTCCATGTTTGTCAGGCTGGTCTCGAATTCCCGACCTCCGGTGATCCGCCCACCTCAGCCTCCCAAAGTGGTGGGATTACAGATGTGAGCCACCGCATCCGGCTTTTTTTTTTTTTGAAACGGAGTTTCGCTCTTGTTGCCCAAACTGGAGTGCAATGGCAGTGATCTTGCCTCACTGCAACCTCTGCCTCCTGGTTTCAAGTAATTCTTCTGCCTCAGCTTTCTAAGTAGCTGAGATTGCAGGCATGTGCCACCACGTCCAGCTACTTTTTGTATTTTTAGTAGAGACAGGGTTTCACCATGTTGGCCAGACTGGTCTTGAACTCCTAACTTCAGGTGATCCATCAGCCTCAGCCTCCCAAAGTGCTGGGATTACAGGCGTGAGCCACTTTGCCCGGCCTATTTCAGCCTTTTATTATGCCTGATTATTCTGGTTTATAAACAGTGACCTGATTAGTAAAACTTGAGCCTGTACCTAGTGCTCATTTTTCTTTACATTAGCTTATCTGAAGCCAGGACAGAATAAGATACTGAGATATTATCAGATATTATTATGGTGGAATAATAATTCAATAATGTAGTCTAGATAGCCATTTTCATGGGTACTTTCAGTGCCCATGACGTGTAATAAGGGTATATTCTGTGCCAAGTACACTGCCTTGGATTTAGACTATTAACAATCTCTTGGCTCTCAGGTTTTATAGTTACCATTCTAGGCTGAGCACATCCATAGATAACTAAAACTATATGGTACTGTAAGGAGACTAGTCAGTTAGTCTCCTTACGTCTATTCTCTCCTCACCTCAGTCCATTCTGAATAGAGTTACCAGAGTGAAATTCTCTTAGTAATGTTCTTATGTTATTTTCATAAAGCTTACAGTGGCTTGGATGGCTTTAGACTTCCAGGATACTTTACCATCTAGCCCCTTTTACTCCACCAACTTATTTTGTTACTTGCTGATATAATCTGTAGCCGGGAAAGCCTGCATACAGTTTGTTATCCCTCTGCCTTTGCTCATGTGTTTTCTGCATCTGGAATCATCTTCCTCTCTTCTCTCTGACAGTTCATGTCCCTGTTTTCTTTCAAAACTCTCTTTGAAATTTACATTTTTCGGGAAGCCTTTCTCTTTGACTTGCTGGACATCCCACCGGCATGTTATCTTTTTATATTGGTTCAAAATGTCATTTTCAACATTTACTCAACTAATTAATATCAAGGACTTGCCATCTATTCTGTTTTTCCCTGCATTGGGTTAGAAACCTAGTTGAACTTCACCACTGACATATTGGTATTTTAGAGTAGGAAACTGAGAATTTTGATGGGAAGGTGTTTGCTGCTGCCGCAGGTAGTGTGCCTGAACCCAACTGACATCACACCCAGAATGTATGGAGGGCCAAGTACAGTACTATGTAAAGATGACAGAATAACCTCTTAAAAAAGAAAAAATAAAATCAAAAAGAATAGCAAATAGAAACACCATTCTCTCAAACTTTGATTTGTAGAAGCAGATGTTTTGTAAAAAAAAAGTTTTTTTCCCCTCAGACTCATTGATATTTCTCTTCTTCTACGGGATATAACCCATCACTATTTGTTTTGCTATTAAGATTGTTTGGGAAGCCCTTCTAAAGAATTAGACAATAGTGTTACTGGGAGCTAAGGTAAGGAGAACTAACGGCTCACCCGAGGCTGGTGGAGGAGGACGGGCAGGGCTGAGCGGCTGAGCCCTGGCACAGGTGTCCGTCCTAATGTGCCAGGCAGACTCTTGATGAAGCCAGCTTTTTCCTCATGTGCAGAGGTTACTTTCTGCTTTTAGAATCTGAGCACTAGATTATAAAGTAATTCAGATCTTGTTTGTTTTTTAAATAATCTAGTGTGAAAATCCTGAGAATTTGTGTTTTCCTGTGAGGCTCAGGTGAAAGTCTGTCTTAGTATCTGGAACGTCAGGTATTTAAGGGCTAATATAAATGTAAAATATTGAATTGATGATCTTTACTTAGTATAACCAACCATGTATGAAACACCAAACTGGAAAAATTTTACCTCTCTCCTCCAAAATAAAACTTTTTTTTTAGAGTAACAAATCAAAGATTTTAAAGGCTGATAGATGATAAAACACCTGAATTCATGGGTGACTGTCTCAAACAAGTCTAGAAAATATTACTTGTTATAATAGCAGTACATCAAGGGCCTTGGCAGTTCCCCCTCAAAAAATGGAAAATGAATTAATGATAAGAGCTTAACATCAGACAGGAAGAGGCTTGGTTATAATCCTGAAGAGAGAAATTAAGATGAATATGAGGAGGAAGAAACAGCAAAGCCTCTAAGGACAAAAAAAGGGTACAGAAACTACAGTTAGGTGATGTGATGGAGCCGAATTATAGAAAAAGATGAACAGTGAAAAGGACAAAGTGGAAAAAGTAACCAAGGGATGAGGACAGAGAATGTGCTGGCTCCCGTCTGGGGCTACTCTGCTAGCCTTTAGTGTCCTTGCTCTCCTGTGGTGCTGTGATTCTTCAGCCTAGGTCTTGGCCTGTCACTTTGTCCCTGATACAGCTTCCTGGTATCATTAACTCTCAGGGCCCCAGCAGGGGGAAGTGTGCGGACAGATGCAATGACTTAAATTAGCACAGCCTAGGACCCTGCGGTGAATGAACAGCGATGCTCTTGCTGCCTTCCTCTGCTACCTGGCCGCCCTTTCTTTTTCCCTTACCTGGTGGAGTAACAGGCCCTAAAGGGGTCTCCTGCATACTGTGGGATTGGAAGAGAAGTGGAAATAGTTGCTCAGAGCAAGCCTTGAAAATCCCCTGTCACAAAAGGAATTATCTGGAACAGTTACCCCAGAGTTACCCATTTTAGTTTGTGTGTTGTAGGGTATAAACTCTCACACCATAATATGACTGCTTAATGATAAATCAGCCCTGTCCCTGTTAGGAGATTTTGCTAAGAACTGAGGCACACTTACAGCGATATCTTTTTATTCTAAGTGAAATAATCTTTAGATATTAGTGATCACTGAATTCCTCATCATACAAGTAGGAAAAACACAGACTTGGGGAATGTCAAGTGACACTGTATATGCTATTTTAGTAGATGAGTTGAAATTAGGAACAAGGTCTCCTGAGTCCTAGTCTACAGTATTTTTTAAAAACAATAACCTCACTTGTCTCTAAATTCCTAGGGTTAGTTTTGGCCTCATGGAGCAAAGAAACTGAGCAGGCCTAGGTTGTAGGTGACTGGCACAAAGAGACTGAGAGAAGGAAGCCTGTGGTGGAGTGTTTTGTGATTTTAGAGTTTTTGTAGCTCCTGCTTTTGCTGTTGGAGCTGAGCAAGGGGCCTGCAGCTACCCCTGGGCCTGGCTGATGTCCCATTTTTGAGGCCCCAGAGTTATTTTTAGCCGCAGGGCCTTGGAAGCAGGTGTGGTCCGGGCTTGAAGGCCACGCCTGGAATGTGTTCAAACCTTGTTGTGCATGTCTGCTTAGGAGCTGAGAATAGTGACGAGGCCATTGCATATACTTTGTTAGAGGAATTTGCACTTTTCCAAGTGAGAGGAATGAAAGTCATCCTGTGTTGCATTTGTGACACTTTAAACAGGTTTATTTCAGAAACTTTATAAATTGAATGATATTTTGCAAGTGTTAGTGAATATAATTAAAAAATATATTAGCTATAAATCCTTTGTATGCCAAATAAACTTTTGTATTATAAGAGTCATACCCTAACTGACCTACTTTTGAAGTCCAGCTTCATAGTCATAAACATGTGACTGAAAATTTAATTTTTCTTCCCCCACCCCCTCAAACATTATTGCTGTTTAAAATAAAGAATTCTTTATAAGTCCTTTTGTAAAGCAGCATTTCAGCTTTTACCTTGAGGGTAAACATCAATTTCCATACTTTACATTTGTTCATCTTTTTTTTTTTCTTTTTCTTTTTGTTTTTTTTAGACAGAGTTTCACTCTTGTCGCCCAGGCTGGAGTGCAAATAGCGCAATCTCGGCTCACTGCAACCTCTGCCTCCCGGGTTCAAGTGATTCTGCTGCCTCAGCCTCCCGAGTAGCTGGGATTACAGGCATGCACCACCACACCCAGCTAATTTTTGTATTTTTGGTAGAGATGGGGTTTCACCATGTTGGCCAGGTAGTTCTCGAGTTCTTGACCTCAGATGATCCGCCCGCCTTGGCCTCCCAAAGTGCTGGGATTACAGGCATGAGCCACTGTGCCTGGTCCTCATCTTCTTAACCTTAACCTTAACCTTTGCACACCAAAACATTTATAATGTTAAATTTATAACATTATAAATTTAAGATTTATAATGTTAAATGTTGTTAACATTTATAATGTTAAATTTATAATTTATAATGGTCCTGAGAAGAAGGAGTACAGCAGGACCTGGTACTAGTTCCTGGGTCTGAATGTATGTCATGACCTTTATTAATATTTTTCATAATTTCCAAGGTTATGGAAAAGAATATGATAATTACCTAAGTAAAACTATTACTATGTTTTATACATATCCATCCTGTGTGTGTTTGTATGCCTGTGGGTGTTTGAGGTTCTATTTTACCTAACTGTTCTGAGACTTGACTTTATTCTCAATATATCATGACCATCTTTGGCTGTCAAGAAGTATATTTTTACACCATCATTTTTAAATGTTGTATATGATGTTGCAGGATTTATCATAAGTTATAAGTTACTTAAGCCAGTCCATCCCTTTCTTATACATCTAGGTCTTTTCCAGTATTTTTCATGTGTATTTTAACTGAAAGATAAAGCACTTTCTTGTAAGTCACTTTGTTTTGTTTTGTTTTGTTTTGTTTTGTTTGTTTTAAGATGGAGTCTCACTCTGTCATCCAGGTTGGAGTGTAGTGGCGTAATCTCAGCTCACTGCAATGTCCACCTCCCAGGTTCAAACGATTCTCCTGCCTCAGCCTCCCGAGTAGCTGGGATTACAGGCGCGTGCCACCACATCTTGTGAATTTTTGTATTTTCAGTAGAGACGAGGTTTCGCCCTGTTGGCCAGGCTGGTCTTGAACTCCTGACCTCAAGTGATCCATCCGCCTCGGCCTCCCAAAAGTAGTTTAAAGGAGATTCTTGAAACTACCTCCTTGTTGTATAGACATTTTTCGTGCATATATCTTACCTAATATGTCTTTGATATTTTACTACATTCCATATTGTAAAACTAAGATTCTCTTAGTAGATACAACACACTTGGGGCATTGGAAAAATTCTGGGAAAAAGTGCTGGGATTACAGGCATGAACTACCACTTTGAATTTATTCTTGTAAGCCATGTTGAAATTATCTTCAGGAGAATGTATTTCAGCATTTTGATTTTATTTGTTTTAGTGCTAAGAGATTTAAAACAGGTTAAATTCTGGAATATTACTATTGTGAGCTTAAGCTTGAGTGCAGGTGGGTGAGAGGTTTGGTGTTGGTGTTGCATTCCATTCCGTTGCTCCTAGAGCCTTCCAGTCCTCTTTGAAAAAACTAAATTATAACCCCTCTCCCATTAAACTGTGTTCCAAATTGTTCAGATGTTTACTCTGGTCTTAATACCTTTAGTCAATTAGTTCTTTGTCAACAAAGTATACTATATCTTTCATGTAGTGGAATTTTGTTGTTTCGGGGCTGGTGTGGACTAAAGAGGGGGTGCATATATTAATAGATAAAGATTATAAACTTATATTAGTGTTATCAACCCCTTCAATACATTAATCTAACTTGTGAAGTCCTTATGTTAAGTGTTTGACCCTTCTGACAAGGAGAGAACCCTGAAAGCATTTTAAAAATTTTAATGTAAAGATCCTTTAAACTACCTCCTTGTTGTATAGACTTTTTTCACACATATATCTTGCTTAACATGTCTTTGATATTTTACTACATTCCATGTTGTAAAACTAAGATTCTCTTAGTAGATACAACACACTTGTGGAGTTGAAAAAATTGTATAATATTAACATTAATAGTAATCTTTCTTGTTACAGTATTTCTTTTCATTTCTTTGCCAAGAAATGCACTGTATAGGAACCACAGTTTCTCCGTAGTTTTAAGGAAGAAATTGTACTAAATTTTCTTACACACACACACACACACACACACACATATATATATATATTCACACTGAAGCTAAAAGTTCAATTGCCTGCCTCAAAAGCATGGACAACAAAAGCAAAAGTGGACAAATGGGATTATACCAAACTAAAAAGCTTCTGCACTGCAAAGGAAATAGTCAACAGAGTGAAGAGACAACCTACAGAATGGGAGAAAATATTTGTAAACTATATATCTGATAAACAGTTAATACCTCAAAAACATCAGGAACTCCAACAACTCAATGGCAAGAGAGCAAATAACTTGGTTGAAATATGGGCGAAAGACCTGAATGGACATTTTTCTTGAATGGACATTTTTCAAAGAAGACATACAAATGGCCAACAGGTCTATGAAAAAATGCTCAGCATCACTCATCATTAGAGAAATGCAAATTAAAACCACAGTAAGATAGTATTCCACTCCTGGTAGTAGGGCTGTTGTCAAAAGACAGAAGATCAGTGTTGGTAAGGATGTGGAGAAAGGAAAACCCTTATACACTGTTAGTGGAAATGTGAACTATTTACAGCCATTATGGAAAACACTATGGAAGTTCCTCAAAAAAATTAAAACTAGAACCACCATATGATCCAGCAATCCTACTACTGAGTAAAGAAAATGAGATGTTTGCATACCCGTGTTTATTGCAGTGCTATTTGCACTGCAATAAATGGAATAATGGAATCAACCTAAGTGTCTATCAAAATATGAATGAATAGAGAAAACGTGGTATATATGTACACAATAGAATTCTATTCAGCCTTAAAAAATAAGGAAATCCTGTCATTTTCTACAACATGGATGAACCTGGAGGACATTATGTTAAGTGAAATAAACAAGGTACAGGAAGACAAATACTGTGTAATCTCACTCATATATGGGAGCTAAAAAGTTGATCTCATGGAAGTAGAGAGTAGAATGGTTACCAGAGGCTGGAATGGTTAGTGGGGAGGGGAAGCCTGGGGAGATGTTGGTGAAAATAAACAATTACTTAGGAGAAAATATGTTCAAGGATCTATTGTACACCATGGTGACCACAGTTAATGAAGATACATAGTATTCCTGAAAAATTCAAGGAGTGGATGTTAAGTGTTCTTATCACAACAATGATGGCTATGTGTGGTAATGCACTTGTTAGTAGAATTAACCATTCCACAGTGTATATATACTTCAGAATATCATGTTGTGCATGATAAATACATACAGTCTTATCCGTTAATTTAAAAAGTTTGACCGGGCACAGTGGCTCACACCTGTAATCCCAGCACTTTCAGAGGCCAATGTGTGGGAATTGTTTGAGCACAGGAGTTTGAGACTAGAGTCAGCAACGCAGTGAGACCCCATCTCTACAAAAAATAAAAATTAGCCAGGTGTGGTGGCACATGCCTGTGTTGCCAGTTACTCGGGAGACTGAAGTGGGAGGATCACTTGAGTCCAGGAGGTGAAGGTTGCAGTAAACTGAGATCACAGCATTGCATTCCAGCCTTGGGTGACAGAGCAAGACCCTGTCTCAAAAAACAAAAACAAAAGTTCAGTTTCCTGGAAATGCATCATTTCCAATAGATACAACCATAGTTCTGAAGAAAGCATGAACACCTGCCACATCTTTTATTGGCATTTGCCCAATTCAGCATTATCTTGACTAGTATATTCACTGGCCCCGGAGAGCTACTATCTTCCAGGTATCCACATAACTCAGTCTCTTACTTCTCTCCTCTCTCATGTTCTCAAGGTAAGGCCTTCTCTGACTACTCTGCTTACAATTTTAACAGCCGCCCCCGCACACCCTTTGCTGTTCCCTGCTCTATTTTTTCTCCCTAGTTCTTATCAGCGTCTATCATAGGAAATGTTTTGTTTTTGTTGTTGATTGTATCCCCCATCACTAAATTAGAAGCTCCATAAGGGCAATAATTTTTGCCTTGTTAATTTATAACCAGGCAGTACATTAATAACTTATAATGAATACTTTTTTCATTTATTACTACATTTTCACAGCAGTGCCTGGCACATATGAGGTGCCAAATAAGTACTTGTTAGCTGACTGAATTAGTTACAGTAGGCCTGATGAATTATAGTGATTCTGGCAGATGTTCAAGAAAACCAGGATGCACAAATTAATCCCCATCTGACCTCTGTTTGTCTTGTTCTAAATCTTCCTTCTCCTGCCTCCAGCCTACCTTTACTGAAAATACCCTTCTGAAACATTTTCTCCTCAATTCTCAGATTAAGCCAATCCCTGGCTATATTTCCTCTTGCCCAGTAACTCCATCCAGGGATCCTCCATTTCTACCCTCCCAAGACCACCTCCATACACCAGCCCCTCTCCCAGTAGGTAGGGTCCTGCATTTTCAGGCAGGGTGTCTGGAGGAAGCATTAAGTGTAGAGAGGTAGGTGAGGGAGCCTGTGGGCCGGGAGGAGTGTGGGTAGGATATATACATGGATGGCAGAGGGAAAGAGGAAGGTTGGGAGGGGGAAGCAGGAGGAGAGCTCAGGTGTGTCAGGGAAGGGGAAGCTGGTGAAACAGGCGATCATAAACAGGAAGCAGTACTAAGAAAAAGACAAGAGCTCTGATTGAGCCAATACCAAGAGGGGAGTGCTCCTTGCCCTGAGCAGAAACTTTGGTGAAGGCTTCTCACAGATTTGGTTTCTACCTGGGCTGGCCTGTGCCTAAAAGCACAGGCATTATAGGTGGTCTTTGAAGGCTGACTGCTATTCCAGCCTTTATCTGTGGGTCCTTGAGATGTATGTAAACAACCTGCACCTCTGATTGGAGTGGTGGCTTTGAACAGTGCGGTATATCAGTGTGAGGCAACTGGATTCTACGGTGCGAATAACTGCTGTCTCCAGGTCTAGTATCATCTAAATTGTTTTGCTTCAAGCAGTCTAATTCATTATTTCCATCGCTTGTCAGAATATGTGTCCTCAATTTCTGGGTAAGGAAATATGATCAGACATTAATAGGCAGCTAAAAAGCACATTAAGTTCGTAGCTTTATTTTATTTTTTTAAATTATACTTTTAAGTTCTGGGGTACATGTGCAGAACGTGCAGGATTGTTACATAGGTATACACGTGCCATGGTGGTTTGCTGCACCAGTTCGTAGCTTCCTTGATTTTGGTGAGGATGATTTTTTTGTGTTTGTTTTTATTTTTTTATTGAATATATTTGCCAAATACCAGACCTCAGAATTTCTATCAAGTTTCTCTTAACCCACAGCTTGTGAGATAAAGTTGCTTTAATCTGTGTAGAATTGAGGCAGTCAAAGTCTAAGGAGTTCTTGTTTGCAGATATGATAGCCTCCTTTTTTCCCTTTTGATTGGTTAAGTTTTTCCTGTTATCGAAAGCCTGTGTTTAGGGCTCTATTGAAATACATTTCAGTGTATCTTGTTGCCTGTTTCTTCAGTTTTATTGGAGGGA
Organism: Mandrillus leucophaeus; assembly: GCF_000951045.1. Lineage (NCBI taxonomy): Eukaryota > Metazoa > Chordata > Mammalia > Primates > Cercopithecidae > Mandrillus > Mandrillus leucophaeus. Next base: position 1,272,397 of record NW_012104599.1, read on the forward strand.
AAACATTTAAGTCAGGCTTGTAGTTTAATAAAAGTAAACGTCTCACCTGATTACATCCTTTCTATAAACTGAGAATTTGAACTTGAGCTCTAGCCCAACCAAATAAAGCTAAATCCCTCTCCTTACTCGACAGACCTATTAAGCACCCCATAGCCATGGGATCCTTTTTCTTCCCCTGATAATTTCTCTTTGTAAAAGAAAATATTTAAAATGGAGTTGTGCCTCTCTGAGTGGGACACCCCGCTTCCTCCTGGAGCCCCATCCCCTGCTGGGGGCCTTGATGCAGGCCTTGGGAGTGGGTGTTTTGGGGCAGCAGTAGCAGTAGCAGTAGCAGATGAAACTATTGCTGCCAGCAGAAAATAACCCATGGGTAGAAGGAAAGAAATTGTGTGCGTGAGAGATGACCACTTTTTTTCTGAGTAGGATATAGTCAGTGTCAGTGTGACTGACCTAGAACCCAGGATCATGTTTGGGAAGTTGAAGAGAAAAATCATCTGAGAAGCAGAAGAAGATCCTTAATATAATCACTTAAAAATAATCTTAATCTTAAAAAAAAGGATTCTCTGGCTGGGCACAAATTTTGAAGGCTACAAGTAATAAAAATCAAAACATTTTCCTTTTAAGTAATTAATGGCAAATATTGGTTTTATACATTCAGACTTTGTTGTTCTTTTAGTTGAAACAAGCCCCCGTTGTTCACTTTAACATAAAAACAGTCTTAGACTTACAGTTCTTAAACATAACTTATTCAGTAGCATACCTCATTGATATACCGTATTTGTGCAGAGTTGGATATAGAGTGAATTTCAAGAAATAAAACTCCAGTGATTTTTGTTATAGTCATAGATACATTTCCATAGGTAACCAAATGGAATCTAAATAAAAATAAATTACATATTAAAACACAGAAAAAATTGTATATTAAAGGGGGAAGTTGTTATACAACTTGTGTTACATTAAATGTTATAAAATATAAAACATAAATCATTTGCTGAAAGGTAAAATATACCAGAAATGGTATTTCTTTAGGAGATTTGCTGATTTTATTCCAAGATCTGGATAGTCATTTTGTTATACTAAGATGTTGATTCCGTTTATCTTTATTCCTAGATAAAGTCTTTTAAAACTTTTATTTTGAACTTGGGATACTTTGCAGTTTTTTTGTGTAGTAGCCCTGATTAAGGTTACTAGTCTTCAGTATGATAAATACTGCCTTGCTGACTTTCGGGTATCCTTTAAAAGATAATTTCCATAACTTCATGAATGTTCACCATCACATTTTAATTTTCTTTTAAGCCAGAGTGTGTATAGAGGGTCTCTAAATAAGATGTCATAAAACAGGCCAGTTGTGGTGACTCCCAGCATTTAATCTGCTAACCTTTTGAGCACACTATTATGAATTACTTGGCAGCTTCTAGGTACTCTGGTATGTAATTTTAGGGGGGAAATTTTATATATGTGTGTATACATATATTTTTTAATTTTTGTAGAGATAGGGTCTCACTGTGTTGCGGAGGCTGGTCTTGAACTCTTGGACTCAAGCAATCCTCCTGCCTCGGCCTTCCAAAGTGCTTGGATTACAGTCGTGAGCCACCGTGCTCAGATGGAGTTATCTTTTAAATTTAAGAATTTCGCCGGATGCGGTGGCTTACAGCTGTAATCCCAGCATTTTGGGAGGCCGAGGCGGGTGGATCACCTGAGGTCTGGAGTTCGAGACCAGCCTGACCAACATGGAGAAATCCCGTCTCTACTAAAAATACAAAATTAGCCGGGTGTGGTGGCGCATGCCTGTAATCCCAGCTACTGGAGAGGCTGAGGCAGGAGAATTGCTTGAATCGGGGAGACGGAGATTGCGGTGAGCCGAGATTGTGCTATTGCATTCCAGCCTGAACAGTAAGAGTGAAACTCCATCTCAAAAAAAAAAAAAAAAAAAAGAATTTCTACATGTTTTATTTGGATTTCCAGACATGCATATATGCAAGGCCCATAGAAATATAGAGTGATTCATTTTCTAATTAAATGTTGAAAAAAATCAGATTCAAGTACTGTAAGTGAAAGAAAAAGCAAGATATAAGACAATGTCTATACTGTGTAACCATCTGAACAAAGAGAAGGAAAAGTGTATATATTTGTGTTTTATTCTGTATTAATTTTAAAAAATCTTTGGAATAAATTAGATGAGACTGCTAAAAGGTGTTGCCAGTTAGAGGGCAGGGTTGGGACCCAGACAGGTGGAGGATAATGGTAGAAGAAGGATTTTGAATATATTTAGTTTTTTTCATTTAAATGTATTTGCTAAATTTTCAATATCATAGCAATTTTAAACACCTTTATTGAGGTATAAGTGATACAATAAACTGTACATGTTCATACTATATATACATTTTTAGACTTTTGAACCATATGAATATATTACCTATTTAAAAATCTAAAGAAAATATTTAAAACTTTAACAGTTGGCTAAATAAATAGATAAATAGCAAAGCTGGTTTACTCTGGATTTTGTTCTATGGACTTGGGCCTTTGTGGTTCATTGTAAGAATTTTTCTTCCCTTTGACTTATAGAAATTCTGGGTAAGGTTAGCTTGGTGATATTGCAAGCAAAATATTCTCTTGTCATCTTTCAAATGTTACCTAATGCAAACGATTTTGAAAACAAAACAGTAAATACAGAGAAATTTTTAAAATTAGAGTTGTAGCCAGTGATGGGGATTTAACCAAAATTCTCTGTGTAAAGAGATTAAGGCCATTGTTACTTTACCCTCCATGATCCCTTGGCAGGGCTCTGCCTCTCACCTCACCCATTTAGGACTACAGAAAATTAAACGTTGGGCATGAAGTCCTACCAGGAGGACTCCGGCTGGCCTCAGTACAGCACTGAAAGAATGTAACTTCACCCTCACTTCAGTTTCACCCCTGTGCTTCACTTACATTCTCAGGTTAGAGTCATTTTGACCAGGCCCTTTCTTGGTCAGGGAAAGAGTCTTTTTGTATCTGTAACTACACTCTGGTTCTGTGGGCAAGAATGACATTTTCTGCTCTGTAGAACCGTTTGTTGTAACCTGTCTTTGGGTTTATGAGAATTGGCTGAGGGCAAGCAAAGATGAGAACTTTCTAATTCAACTTTTGCATGTTTGCTGACTTCTCCCTCCTTTTGTCCCTTGATCTGCTAACCCAGATAATTGCTTTGTCCCATCCGGATTTTATCTCTTTGAGAGGAGTCAATCAGACTCAGAGACCCAGTGCCATTGTTGGAATCAACTTGCTCTTGTTCTCGGATTTCCACTTTCTGTGCCACCTGGGTACCCTCATGGACAATTGGCATCATTCTTTCCCAGTCCAGTTCCATTATGGGAACCAAGTACTTAGGGAAAACAGGGTAACCTAGTAGTAGAAGACCTGGTTTGGGAATCAATCTGAGTATAAGACCTTACATTGCCATGAATTCTGTCACTGAGCAGGCAGAACCTGATTCAGTGGTATGGCCTTGGTAGGTGCTTTGCAGAAGTTTATTAGTGGATTGACTAGGACAAATTCTCTCTTACAGTTCTTTCAGTTGAAAATAGAGATGACTTTTGTATTTCATTGCCATAAAGCTATACTGAAAATAATACATTAATGAAAGTTGTTTCTTGGAAAATAAGAAATGGACATATAATGTATTAAATGGAGCTGGTTTGTAAAATGTGGTGTGGTTGAGACAGTATCTCAGGTGCCTTCTAACTCCCTGTGTGTCAGCCTCTGTGAGAAAGGGCAGAGTTTGGTTGCAGCTGTACTACAGGAGGATGGAATTACATCTGTTTTTATCTGTGAGTGATGTCTTTTAGATGCCAGATGCAAGCCAGCTTTGTTTGCCATTGGCATCTATAGGGTATTTTTCCTCCTGTCTCTCTGTGATGCATGGTTGCTTTTTCACTTACCAGCTTTCAATAAATTAGATAATTTTGTCCTCAGACCAAAATTTGAAGACAATAATGTCTACATTTTGTAGGGGAAGAAACTGTGGTTTAGAGAGGTTATGTGATTTGTCCAAGGTTACATAAGTAAATGGCAAAGCTGCATCTCTTTATATCATGCTCCCCATTCTGTGTCCATGCTTTAGCTTCTAATTTGTAAGCACAGAATTAGGAAACATGACCTAAAGGTTTTTAAAGGCTCTGACATCCTGATCTGAAATCAGCTAATCAAATAATTATTTAGAGTCTTGAATTGTTTTTGGAACAAGGAAGAATTTACCTACTATAATAATAAATTGAGTATATTATGTCCAAAGTACTGTAGAAGTAAGAAATATAATAAACTTTTGCTATCAAATAGTTACCCTCTAGGGGTAACTATTTGCAGTGGCTCATACCTATAGTCCCAGCACTTTGGAAGGCTGAGACGGGTGGATTGCCTGAGCCCAGGAGTTTGAGACCAGCCTGGGTAACATGGTGAAACCCGTCTCTACAAAAAGTACAAAAATTAGCTGGGCGTGATGGCGTGTGCCTGTAGTCCCAGCAACTTGGGAGGCTGAGGCAGGAGAATCACTTGAGCCCAGGAGGCGGAGGTTGCAGTGAGCTGAGATTGTGCCACTGCACTCCAGCCTGGGTGACAGAGCAAGACCCTGTCTTAAAAAAAAAAGAAAAAAAAAATTTACCCTCTAGAAGTTCAATGCCAGAAGTAGACATGTAGTTTTATGTAGTAGAGGATTTCTTTTTTTTTTTTTTTTTTTTGAGACGGAGTCTCGCTCTGTCACCCAGGCTGGAGTGCAGTGGCCAGATCTTAGCTTACTGTAAGCTCCGCCTCCCGGGTTCACGCCATTCTCCTGCCTCAGCCTCCCAAGTAGCTGGGACTACAGGCGCCCGCCACCTCGCCCGGCTAGTTTTTTGTACTTTTTAGTAGAGACGGGGTTTCACTGTATTAACCAGGATGGTCTCGATCTCCTGACCTCGTGATCCGCCCGTCTCGGCCTCCCAAAGTGCTGGGATTACAGGCTTGAGCCACCGCGCCCGGCCTGAGGATTTCGTATAGGCAGAGATGGACCAGGGGAGATAGGAATCTGAGGGTATTGAAGGTCAAGGTGAAGTCCAAGCAATAAGCACAAAACTTCAACTAGTGTTAATTAGAAAGTGATTGATTAAAGGAGCTTGGCAAGAAAGGAAAGCACTGAGTCCAACTTTAAGGGCTCTGTATGTCTGGGTTGCTAACTTACAGTTCCAGGTTAAGGGGTGAGATTTTTTTAAGACTAGGAGTTACTGATTCTCTGAAGAATGAAGCAGGAAAAAGTGAAGGATAAGCTTACAGGGCCTTAAGCAACTTGGTGGTAGGGAGGCGGCCTCCGGAAGGAGACATGCCAGGGTCATGGTTGTGAGCTTCGGCACTTCACAGCCCTAGCTCAGCAGCTGCTGTGACAAACATATCAGTTGTTTTTGTCCTTCCTCTTCCTTAAAAGATAGCTGAAATTTATAGAACTTCCAGTTTTCCTGCATCTTCTCTCCTCCATGAGGGCAATTTTAAAAGGCTGCTATTTGCGCCCTGGTACTCGCATGAGCTCACATGTGCACATGTTTACACCTACCCACTCATGACAGGAATTCTCAAGTCATTTCAGAAAAGTTTTTTTTTTTTTTGGTCCTGATAAGACAGGATTGCTAACTTGGTCCTCAGCTGCTATTCTTTGTGGGGTTTCAATAAACAAGCAAATAAAATATAGGAAAACTATTTGGAATAATAATACTTCAAGCAGCTTTTGATAGCCCTTTTAATTCCATACTACAGGTCATTTAGTTCGGAGCCCTGGGTGATTATAATTCATGATATGTCTTGTTTTGTTTTCTTTGAGTTTTTACATTTTGAGGTAAAATGGAATTATCACTAGTACATTTTTCTGAAGCCATACCAATTTGTCCTTTTTATTTGTTTGTTCAAATGAAGCAGTGCATCAAGTGTGGAATTAGATTAATGGAGTAAATATTATGAATCATACACTCTCTCTAATCTGACACTCTTTCTTCTTCTTTTGACCTCACGTTTTTGTTTTCTGTCTTTCCCTCTCCGCGTAGGCTTTCAGTCCAGTGTAAAGCTGTTGGAGCGCGGGAGCAAAGGTAAAGAATGATGTAATGCGCTGGCTGCCCCAAAGCATCTTTTGTTGTGGAATGGTTATTCCAGTCATCTCTTTATGAATCAAATGTGAGGGCCTGCTTTGTGGACGGAGTCCTTTGCAAGAGCACATCAACGGGAAAGAGAAAGAGACATTCACTTGGAGGGCTCTTGCTGAAAATGGGTTTAACTCTCCTTTTGCCAGTCACCACCAGCCTGACCTCATACACTTTTAGTACAATGGAGTAGCTGAGCCTTTGAGCGCACCACCATTACATCATCGTGGCAAATTAAAGAAGGAGGTGGGAAAAGAGGACTTATTGTTGTCATGGCCCATGAGATGATTGGAACTCAAATTGTTACTGAGAGGTTGGTGGCTCTGCTGGAAAGTGGAACGGAAAAAGTGCTGCTAATTGATAGCCGGCCATTTGTGGAATACAATACATCCCACATTTTGGAAGCCATTAATATCAACTGCTCCAAGCTTATGAAGCGAAGGTTGCAACAGGACAAAGTGTTAATTACAGAGCTCATTCAGCATTCAGCAAAACATAAGGTAAATGCTTTCCTTTTTGCCTTTTTAAAATAAATGGACACACTGAATGGGGAATAATTTTAATTGAAGCCTCCTCTTTAAGTAGAGAAAGTAATTTGAGGAAGTTTTGGTTGCTTTTTAAATTTTGGTGCCTTGTGGAACCTCAAAATAATTTGCTGTCCATATTGTCACATTTAATAATATTTCTAAACTATGCAGAAGGATTAACTTGCTTTAGTTTGGACAAGTGCTGTATTTTCTTGTGGCTTGCTAAAATTATTTTATTAAACACTATTTTATATTACCTGCAAATTTACTGAAAGGAAAGTCATTCTTTTCAAGTTCTTTGGAAAGAAAGTAGGAACTAATTATTAGGGGTGCTTTTTATATGTCATAACACATGTGGTAACACTGGTCAAGACTTAATGATATTATCTTCAAGGAAAGTTATTCCTGGGATACTAAAATGTTGTCTGTGTAGTGAGGAAGGCTGTTTTTTTCTTCACTAATACAAATGAGCTCATGTTTTAATTTAAATAAACAACTGATATCTTTGTTAAGCTGTAAAAGTCATTTTTACAAAAGTTTGTTTAGGTCCAGGGTTATGTTTATTTGCGTATTGTTTGGTTTATTTTGAACTTTACCGTTTTATAGCATAAAGGATTTAAAACCAGGGAATTGTGAGACCACCTACACAGAAACAGCATTGGTTTTGGTTTTTAAGAGTTTTGTATGCTGTCTATCCATAAATTGACTACATCTCATTTTTATTCAAGTTATTAATTGAAAACAGGAAGCAATTATTTGCCTCAGCACTGGTAAACGTGAGATCTTACGCAGTAGTTTGAGATTACCTTTCTCACCTTCTTCCTAACAAGCCTCATGTTTGCATTTCAGGTTGACATTGATTGCAGTCAGAAGGTTGTAGTTTACGATCAAAGCTCCCAAGATGTTGCCTCTCTCTCTTCAGACTGTTTTCTCACTGTACTTCTGGGTAAACTGGAGAAGAGCTTCAACTCTGTTCACCTGCTTGCAGGTAAGGCTCGTGATGGAATTAAAAGGACTCAGAATCTTGTTGAGCTGTGTGAGTAAGCATATTTCACAGTGAGCTCACATTACAATAGATCATCCCAACTTTGGTGTGTAAAATGATTTATTTATAGCTTTTGATTGATGTCACTGTCCTATTTAACTGGAATACTATATCATTCTTCCACATGGGTCAGTGTATTTTTGACTTAGCTCAAGTGCCTCTTCACTTGGTATTAACTGGTAGTGCCACACAGATTTGCACACCCATATGGATAGCTCAAAGCCAGCTGCTTCTGTCTGCCTTTTTCCATTCACCTGTGACAAAAGAACATCAAATGATGACCATCTCAGCTCCCGTTGTTAGTTCCCTTCCCTGTGGCAAGAACCAGACCAATATTACAGTGTCAGACTCTTACTTAACGTTTATAGTTGGAGCGGACTCCAGAGATAAGGTCACCTTTCTGGGCATTATGAACAATGAAATAGGGGGAGAATGTGTGCAGAATGTTTCTTCTGGTAATTAGGGGAACTGTTTTAAAAGTTACTTGTGTATTTTTATTTGTTTTATAATTTTAAAAAGGTCTCAACGTAGAAATGCTAAGCAACCAGATGATTTTATAAAATGTGTGGGAAGGACCAAATATTCTATATCTGTCCTGAAGGACGGCATCATAGGAGTTAATCCCATCAGATTCCAAAGAAGGCTGTTCATCCTTTGCTTCTCGTTTTGCAAATGAAAATCCTTTCCCTGGGAATATAGTTTGACAGCACACAATAACCTTAACATAAAGCTGCTGTGTTAGGCAGATTCAGCTTCAATGATAGACAAGAGTGCTCTTAAACATTTGATCTAAGAAAAACAAAATATTAAGATTAATTAGTTGTTGGTGTGTTAATAATTTTAAACTCTGTGCAGGTTTAGATAAGATTTCCATGTCTCCCGTTCTCTCTCACAAGGTTTTCCTCAGTTCTCTAAGAACCAGGATAGTTCCATCTTTTTCATTGTCTATCTGTACACCTTTCATTTATGCTGTGATTCCATCTGATCTTTCAATTAGTGTTCTTAAGTGAAGCCAGCTTGTCTTAGAATCTAGTTTTCAGAAGTCTGTAACTGAGAATTGTAATATTGGATTCTGTCTCTGTTGATAGACACATTCGTTTACTGGGAGTATGAGTGTGTTAAATGTAACAACTATTATTAGCATTTCACTAAACGAATGTGGTGAGTTTAGGAACTCATTTCATGTTTCACATGGCCACTGCATGAGGGACTTTATCTTGGAATCCTGTTAATGGGATCAGGGTATCAGGGTTTTTCTTCTTCTTCTTCTTTTTTTTTTTTTGAGATGGAGTTTTGCTCTGTCGCCCAGGCTGGAGTGCAGTGGCGCGACCTTGGCTTGCTGCAACCTTGGCTTGCTGCAACCTCTGCTTCCCAGGTCAAGCGATTCTCCTGCCTCAGCCTCCCGAGTAGCTGGAATTCCGAGCACCTGCCACCACTCCTGGCTAATTTTTGTATTTAAGTAGAGACCAGGTTTCACCATGTTGGCCAGTCTAGTTTCGAACTCTGACCTCAGGTGATCTGCCTGCCTCGGCCTTTCAAAGTGCTGGGATTACAGGCATGAGCCACCACGCCCAGCCAGAGTTTTTCTTAAAGAAGCAGTATACCAAGATGTCCTTCGTGACAGAGTGGTTATCCCACCCTGCTCTTGTTTGAGACACTTTTACCCCACGGGGAGCCCTTACTGAACATCTCGGTCAAGTAGACGCCCCCCAGAGGAGTGAGCTCATGTGGAGTTTCTAGCACAGGTGCTTTAGCTACGTGTCGTTACTCCTTTACCAGAGAGCTTTCCTGTGTTACCTGGGAAGGTTCTTATCGATCCTGTGTAGCCTTGGGAGGGGCACTCACTGGGCAATAAGGAAGAAACAGGACTGCCTGATTAGCTATGTCAACTCTAGGGACACGTGGTATGACACACTGAGTCAGAACACCCTGACATCCCCGTTTCATACAGGAAGTGTTTCTTAGGCCTAAAGGAAAGTCTGTGGAGGCCACGCCAGGAGCCACTTTAACTGTATTAGTAGCACGATATCTTCATCCACACCTCCAGAATCCAGTGTTTCTATTAGCTTAGGAGGTGACTTCAGGGTCTGAATTGCTTGTTTGGGAGTTTCTGAGCAGCTGGATTTCTTGTGACACCTCAGAGGGGATTCTAGATGATTAGAAGGCTTTCCAGTCATCCAAAAGCAATTGGGGATTCTTTTGGTTAGTGAATTTGTTCCTCAGGTTAGGTAGATCATTGGGGTAAGTGGATAACAGTATTGGAGAAAGTTTGGCCATCAATTCTTGGGAAACTGTTTTATTGCCAAGGTCCAGCTGCTCAGAGGACAAGCCAGGGATGTGGGACAGAAGGACACATTGACAAAAGTTTCTTAAATGTTTGGTTGGGGAGAAATAACTGAAAAGCGCGCTAGTTTCTCACAGGGGCTACCGTAAGTTACGAGGTCACTGGAGACGATTTTCACTGCTGACTGCCCCTGTGACTTTCAGCAGTTGGAGATTTTTGTTAGTCTCATTTGGACATGGTCATAGAAAGACAGAGTGGTTTCTTGGAATAATTTTTCTATCAGGTTAGAACTTTCAGCCACCTTGAGAAAAGAAAGCATCAGATATGTGAGATGGTTTTTATGGTCATTAGCTGTGGCAGTGAGGAATTGTGGCCCCACATCTACTCATACTCTCAGGGCTACCTTACCCACAGAAGAATGACTGGCTAACAAGGGAACAAGAGGACTCCCAAGAAATTGATAAGCTCTTTCCTTCAAACAAGAGGAGACTGACACTTACCTGGAGGACCTGCTTACATGGTCATAAAAAATGAAGGATTACTGAAGGAGGAGGAAGTGGGATTTGGGGAACCTCTACAGGAATGCGGTGGGCTTAGTGCCTTAACCTGGACCAGGTCTTGTGTATCTTTGTGTTCCCGCAAGACCTAACCCTTCTTAAGTTTTCAGTAAATATTTTGATATTAGCTTACCTGAAGATTTTATACTGTTTTTATTTCCTATGATTTATTAGTTTAGAATATAAGCGTATTAAGCAGTGATGAAGCCTGAAAGTAGAGAAAACTTCGGATTGTTTTGAAATAAATGATTTGGAAGGTGTATTTATTCTGTAAAGCAAATACATAACTGCGATGGGAAAATATCTAATATGAAACTTTCTTCATCTATGTAAGTAGATGTGAAGATGGTATTAAAATCTGATGAAAATGCTGCTGTAAACAATGCTAATTTTGTGTGGTCCTTAAATACTGGTGTTTGATAAAGAGCTAACAACCCTAGAAATCTAGCTCCACTCATAGGAAGATACAAGTCCTTGAATTCATGTTAATTGAGAACAGTCAGAATAATTATTGTACTTTTTAAAATGTAAATGTAAATTGATTGCTCGATTTAGTCATTAGTAAATAACCTAACCAAGTCAAACCAAACCATAGCATTGTTTCACTCCCAGTGGATTAAAGGGTTTAATATCAATAGCAGCTGGGTGTGGTGGTGCACCCCTGTATTTCCAGCTACTGGGGAAGCTGAGGTGGGAGGATTGCTTGAGAGCAGGAGTTTGAGGTTACAGTGAGCTGTGATTGCAACACTGCATTACAGCCTGGGTGACAGAGAGCCTGTCTCTAAAAACAACAACAACAACAACAAAAAGAAAGAAAGAAAAAAAATTATCAGTAGCAATCTCATCTTAAAAAAAAGAACAAATTTGGATGCCTTAGAAAGTTCTCCATCACTGCCTGGGCATGGTGACTCACGCCTGTAATCCCAGTACTTTGGGAGGCTGAGGTGGGTGGATCACCTGAGGTCAGGAGTTCGAGACCAGCCTGGCCAACATGGCAAAACCCCATCTTTACTAAAAATGTAAAAATTAGCCAGGCATGGTGGCACGGGTCTGTAGTCTTAGCTACTCGGGAGGCTGAGGCAGGAGAATTGCTTGAACCTGGGAGGCAGAGGTTGCGGTTAGTCAAGATCATACCACTGCACCCTCGCGTAGGCGAGACAGTGAGACTCTGTCTCAAAAAAAATAAAAAATAAAAAATAAGTTCTCTATTACCATTAATGGGTAGGTAATGGCAAACCACTGTTTCCCTTTTTTTTCAATTTTGAAGTCAGTTATTGAATAAATACAATTTAAAGACCTGCGTATATTCCCCACAACCCTCTTTGAAATTAAGACTTAAGAATTCATATTGGCTGGCACGGTGGCTCACACCTGTAATCCCAGCACTTCGGGAGGCCAAGGTGGGCAGATCACCTGAGGTCGTGAGTTCATAACCAGCCTGACCAATTTGGGGAAACTTCGTCTCTACTAAAAATACAAAATTAGCCAGGCGTAGTGGCGCATGCCTGTAATCCCAGCTACTTGGGAGGCTGAGGCAGGAGAATTGCCTGAACCCGGGAGGTGGAGGTTGCGGTGAGCTGAGGTCGCACCATTGCATTTCAGCCTGGGTAACAAGAGTGAAACTCCATCTCAAAAACAAAAAAAAGCATATTAATAGAGTAACAAAATGGGTGTGACATCAATGTATCATAATAATGATTTTATAACCTAGGATGGGCTTTTGTAAGGGAAAAATGCTATAATTCCTATTTGACTAAAAAAATTACTGGATTTCTAATAATTTGAAAAGAATCTAATTCGATTGAGAATATTTCAGAAAAGTTTAAGTATGTTAAATAATTAGAATTGTAGGAAAATATTGACAGAATAAACTATATATTTTTTCTTTTTAATAAAGTCCTTTGTGTCTGCTAAACTGTCTTTTGAACTTGTAATAAAAAGTCATAAACGCAGAGAAGACCAGCTTCGTGGGAGCAATAGGTAATCTGGGTATAGAAATTATGCAAGGTGTCAGGCATGGTGGCTTATGCCTGTAATCCCAACACTTTAGGAGGCTGAGGCAGGAGGATCACTTGAGCTCAGGAGTTTGAGACTTGCCTGGCCAACAGAGAGAGACCTCATCTCTACTAGAAATTTAAAAAACTAACCGGGTGCGGTGGTATCATAATTATAGTCCCAGCTACTTGGGAAGCTCACTTGAGCCCAGGAGTTTGAGACGGCAGTGAGCTGTGATTGCGCCACTGCACTCCAGCCTGGGTGACAGAGTGAGACCCTGTCTCCAAAAAAAAAAAAAAAAAAAAGAAATTACACAAGGTAGAGCTAAAGAGAGCCATGCTCTATGCCATGTTCTGGGCCTGTCTTTGTTTTTTCTCCTGCAGATACAAGATTTAAGATTGAGGGGAAGGGGAAAGATGGGGATTGGAGAATCCAAAAAAGGAACCATTTTCAAGGGTTGGTAATACCTTTCATGTTACTGCTAAACCTTAGATATCGACCAAAGAAAAAGGATCAGAAAAGAGCAGGAGGGAAGAAAAACTAGGTCCTAGTGGTAAAAGTGTTACCTGAGCACAGGATCTATATCTGCATCTGCAGAAGGTTTCAGGGTCTTCTGGTCAACTCAGTGCCATGCCCACACCCATTCCCTAGGTGATCTAACATCTGCATTGAGGAAATCCCTTTAAGCTGGAAAGAACAATGGATTAGGGGTCAAAGCTGTAGCCTGTGTTTTCTGTGTGTGTGTGTCTGGTCCTTATGGCAACTTTGGATAAGTCATTTAACCTGAATTATCTTGTATTTTTTCATCTCCTAAAAAGAGATAGTAACGCTTGCCTTATCATGAGGATTGTGTTAGACAACAGATGCCAAATTTCTGTATCAATAGTCTAAAAGACTATCCTTTAAAAAAATAAGAAACTTAGCAGTATGAGTTTGAAAACCAAAAGAATCAGTTACCAACATTGACTTTTTGAGCAACCTTTTTTGGTATTTTCAACAACCTGCAGAAAACTAGTTCTCTGAAAAATAAACTTGTTTCTTGGCTTTTACTTAGTCACTATGTATCAGTTTATTCTCCTTGTCTATTTCTAAGAGCGCCAGATTAGAAGTAAATACATGTGGAAAAAAGGAAAACGATTGAATTTGGGCTTTTATTTTATGCTGACATACGGTAAAGAGAGTAAATGGGTTAATTTAGTAGAAATAAAGATCAACCTGCATGTGAAAAATGCTGTTCTACTATGTCCTTCTCTCTCCCCAGTTATAGCCTGAGTAAAAGCAAAAGGGCTACACCAGGCTTATTAATTCCACAGCACTCCTTTCTGTCCTGTGATGCAGTAGAGGATAACCCTACGGCGACTGGGGGGAGAAAACCATAAATGGACCACAGACTTCAGCCCTTTCATTTACAAATGAGGAAAATAACAGAGCTGCTGAGTGACTCTCCCAAGCTCTCGCTGCCCAAGGCCCACATCCACAAGAAATTCCAGAGTCTTCTGGAATTTTGTCAGGAGGCTAGATTGGGAATCAAGGGTGTGCATTTCAGATCAGGCTTATTCTGAAAGGCTCTTTTTGTAATAGCTCTTTCTCAGTCTTTTTGAGAATTTCCGTCATATTCTTCATATTTTATAGAATATAGCAATCTATAAAAATATACTGTATATAAAATTTTTTAAAGCATTAAACTGTGTTAGCCAGAAGGGATCATCAAGTGAAAGTCTACTCTGTTTTATGCTGGTGTATAGCTGTGAATAAGGGTAGAGGATACCATTTATTAACACAGCAAAGGTCTTCGATTAATGTTTGCTATGGTTAAAGACCAAATACTAATTTCTTTGTTTTGAGTTGGACTTACTATTGTAGCTAGACCTACAAGTGAACAAAAATGTATTAGACTCTTTACACATTTTCAATTTAACAAGGACCTAGATTCTGATAACTGTTCTGTGTAATAAATGTATAGTTTTGGTTTAATGGAATTACTATCCTTCCTCATGCAAGTATAATAGAACCTGATCTTCCTGGTTACGGATTTTGCTGTTTGTGCTCTTATAATCAATTCTGTTATCTAGTTTGGTATTTCTTCTTCTTTGTCTGGAGAAGGGAAACGTCAGTAATTCCATTTCGAATCCTGTAGCATTTGGTCAATGAGATTGAAGTTAGTGGATTTCAGTCAAAGTATACCAATTATTAAGGAATTGACCGCTCTTGTGTCTAAAAAACTGCAGTGACTGAGAGTCACTGAAAACAGACTAAAAATAGATGCGATATGCACACATACACACACAATGGAATATTCAGCCTTAAAAAAGAAGGAAATCCTACCATTTTGCAACAATATGGGTGAACCTGGAGGACATTACGCTAATTGAAATAAGCCAGACACAGAAAGACAAATACTGCATGGTGTCACTTACATGTGGATCTAAAAGAGTCAAACTCATAAAATCAGTAGAACGGTGGTTACCCGGGGCTGGAGGACGGGGGTAATGGGGAGATGCTGCATAAAGAGTACAGACTTTCAGTTACATGATGAGTAAGTTCTAGAGACTTAATGTACAGCACGGTGACTATAGTTAACAATAAATGTATCATATACTTCAAATTTGCTGAAAGAGTAGATCTTAAGTGTTCTCACCACAACAAAAAGAGCGTAGCTATGTGAGGTAGTCATTCCAAGTGTATATGTGTATCACATCATCATGCTGTACACCTTAAATAGATAAAATGTTTGTCTGTTACTGATACTTCAGTAAAGCTGGGGGAAAAGGTGCTGTTTGCTCACTGGCTGCTGTGTATTTCTGGCTCTGTTTCTGAGTCTCAGTAGGCATGAATTCGTCTAAATTGGATCATCTTTTCTCCGATTGCTATCTGCCAGTGTGGAAAGTCAGTCATGTCTCTTCCCAGCTACCAGTGGCGAAGACATATGCTTGAGACTGTCTTTTGAAACAAACAGACTAGAGAGCCAACTAAAGATTAAAAATAGTCCCTTGGTTCCCCATCCTGATATTGTGCACAAACCAAACAGAAGCACCCCAGATGACAACAGTGACATCAGTTTTCCCTTGCCCCAGTTGTGGCAGCTGTGTGGTCTAGAGAAACACCAGGTCCAGCATATTCTTCAGCCCTTTCACTCACTCAGCCTCTCAGTGTTTGATGGGTACTTCCATGGTTGTGCCTTGGACTGGGCTCTCGGGGGTGAGGATATTGGAAAAGCAAAAGTCTTGCCCCTGCCCTTGAAAATCTAGTGGTTAATTTGGGGAAATGCACCTAAAGTGGATGAAACAAAGAGCAGTGTACGATCATTTGCTAAAATGTATGATACAGTGATAAGGGATGATTCAGTGTAGTCTGCAGAAGTCAGGGAAGACTTGATTAGGGCAATGGAATTTTAATCAAACCTTGAAAGATGAGTAAGATTTGGGTAGGGAGGGTTCTTCAAATTCTAAGGCGGAAAGAGAACATGATTAAAAATGTCAGGAATGAACATAGATTTGGAGGGGCAGTGAGGAGACCACAGTGGATTTTTTATGAAGGAGAGAACTGGGAATTGAGAGGACGTGAGATAAAATTATGTAAGCTCTTTAAATCAGAAGGAAGAATTTGTACTTTAAGGTGATGGGTGTTGTGAGCTATTGGAGATATGGCTGCAACACCTGTCGTCTCTCAGTCACCAGATCTTTCTTCCAACCTCTTGGGTCTGTCTGGTTTTCTGGTCTCCTGCTACCATGAAGTCAATTGAACGTTATTCCTCCCCCAGATTGCTCCAGGAGCCTCTTAACTGGTCCATTCACATGCTCTGTCTTGCCACCTTCCAATCCGTTGCTCACACTGCAGCCAAAGTTACATTTTTATTTTGTATTTTTAAACTAATTCAGATTATATCACTTCCCAGTTTAATATGCATCAATAACATGCAGTGCTCTTAAGATAAATTACAAAAATTTTAACTGATTCACAAAGCCCCACAGTGGCTGGCTTCTGCCTACCTTGCTAACTTCATCCAGTGCCACTTTAAGTCTTCAGTAGTTGTTTTGCCTTAGCTCCTTAGGCCTCCTCTCTGTTGCTCTACACCTACAATATCATACACCCTGGGCCTTCGCAGAGGCTCTCTCCTCTGCCCTGGGCTCTTCTCTCTGCTATTTACCTAGGTGTTTCCTGCTAGATTCAATGTAGTTGTCTAGCCTTCCCTAGCTACCAGGCAAAGTTGGTTTCTATATGCCTTTGGCCACCTACCATAATTAGTTAATTATTCATCTAATTATTTGGTTAAAGTCTATCCCATAAAACTGTCAACTCCAGAGAAGGCCCTCTGTCTTGGTCACCACTGTTCCGTTACCTAGCACTATGTCAGACTCATAGTAGGTGCTATTAAATGTTTTTTGAACTTATATGTGAAACACAGTTATCCCTTTCTCCCTCACTGCTCTGTGAGATCTCTTGTCAAAATGTGTAGTTGGCCAGAGAGAAGGACGGTAGACAGAGTGGAATATACAGAAGTGGTCTTAGGGGAGAGCCAGTGGCTAGATGGCTTAGAAAGCTTTGCGTTTCACATGGATAGCCTGAGAAGTGAGCTGTATAGTGTGATTCATGGACAGTTTACAAGTTAGTCAGATTTTATTCTTGAATCATTCTCCAGACACTAGACTTGTATTCCTTTTTCCTCTTGACTCAAGTTTCCCCTATTGATAATCTCATTTCATTATCTATTTTGATGATGATTATAGACATGTTCAACAGCCACACCATCCTTATCTGGGGTGTAATCGTAGTTGGTGTCTCATTGGTTTCCTATGGGATGTGCCCTGATTCCCTGAGCCATGGAGATGTATTACAGGACTCTCCACACCGTTACGGAGTCCTGCATCATTTAGGGGCATCAGAAAAAATTTTCTTTCCCTTTCATGTAAAGTCCTGTGGATATGGAGGAATCATAGTAACGATTGAGTGTTGCTTTTGGATAACCAAAGTGGCACTCACCAATTTTATCTTTTTTCCTGTAGTAGAAGAAAAAATGTTTTTTTCTTGCCTTGTGCCTCCCCGCTCACCCTGAGAGTCTTCTGGGGCATTGTGGTCTAGGAATAGGAAGCAGATTTTGTGCCCCCACCCACACCAACTAGCTTTTGGCTTTGAATGGAATCAGGAAATCCTTTGGAACACCAAAAATATACAAGACTTATGTCCATCAACAGCTATTCATTGTAACAAGGAAGGATTCGATAAACATTTATTGAATTCTAATTATGTGCCAGGCACTATGCTAAATGCTGAGGTGATTACAAAGGAGTATAAGACATAATTCTTACCCATCAGCAGCTCACAATAGCTGGAGAAGTAAGACAGGTCACAACACATACAGTTATTTCACAGTTACTACGTCAGTGGTAGATACTGCCAAATGATTGGTATAAATTTTATAGAGCCTCTAAGCCGGCAAGACCATGTCTGGATACGCTGGTCAAGGAAGTTGTTTGTTTGTTTTTAAACAGAATTAGGGAAGATAGTATCATGAAACTTTTGTCTTAGTGGTAAGTATGTGTAGGTGTTCAGAGGGTTTGAGTGGAAAATGTATTTTGTTGATCATGCTAAAAAATTTGGGGAACATACTGCTATAGAAGAGGTGCAACTTGTGCTTGCCTGTAGTTTAGAAGGAAATACAAAATGGATTGGAAAGGTTGAATTTTCAAAAGCCTCAAGGCGGGAAAGCACAGATGTGTTAGGAAAACAGTAGGGAGAGTCTGTGACTCTGGCTCTCCTACTTACAGAGCTTGTTAATTCTATTCGGCCACGTGGTAGATTCTGGCTGTATTCCTTTTGATTGGTTATTCTGGTTGCACAAGTCTTTAGAACAATCTTTGTTTCAGGGCGTTTAAGAGGAGTTTTTCTGGGCATAGTTATGTATTGCCAATTTAAAAGATCAGCAGAATAGTATCACTCTACATCTTCTGAGAACTAGTCCTTGAATAACACATCTGAATGTTGCCGATTGAATTGATTTAACTATTATCCTTAGTTGGCCGGGCGCGGTGGCTCAAGCCTGTAATCCCAGCACTTTGGGAGGCCGAGACGGGCGGATCACGAGGTCAGGAGCTGGAGACCATCCTGGCTAACACGGTGAAACCCAGTCTCTACTAAAAATACAAAAAAAGTAGCCGGGCGAGGTGGCGGGCGCCTGTAGTCCCAGCTACTCGGGAGGCTGAGGCAGGAGAATGGCGTGAACCCGGGAAGTGGAGCTTGCAGTGAGCTGAGATTCGTCCACTGCACTCCAGCCTGGGCGACAGAGCAAGACTCCATCTCAAAAAAAAAATAAAAAATAAAAAATAAATAAAATTTAATATCATACAATTAAATTAAAATAGTGCCTGTCAGTTGTTAGGTTGGGTAGGTGTAAGAAAAGCAAAGAATGATGAGAATCTTTAACATTTATTGTTACAAGAACTACCTTGGGGAAAAAACTCACTGTAAATAATGACTGTATTATTCAATTACAGAGACTGAAAAGGAACAAAACACGAATAGAAACAAAAGCATAAATTCTAAACGGTGGGCACTCATATACCTATATTGGCTGACCCCCTTTTTTTGAGATTGTCTGTGGGTTATACTTGTAGGTATAGGAGTTCTGATTGACTCCATTTCAGTAGTCGCTTTGACCTTAGCATAGCATTTCGTAAGTGTGAATTCCACTAGCTCTTAATGTATTTTAGGGGGAATTCCATGGTCAGATAAGTTTGGGGAAACTTACTAGACTTCAATAAATGAAACCAGTTTCTTTGAAGATACTTCTTAGAACCTTTAATAAGTTAATATGTGCTGTGACTCTCCCAGGGCGCTAGGATATACAATATTTTTCTCACATTTTGGACCGCTATCCTATCTGTCAGCTTCTTTCAGGACACTATTGCTCTGGGGCACACTATTAGAAGTTAACCTTACAGGCATTCTTTTTTCCACTTTGTGTCTCAGATGAATCCTAAGGAGGTGTAGCTAAACAACTGCGGATCAAAGGTGGAAGAAGGCCGCACAGATGGCGCTAGATAACTGAATGTCTGATCACTATAACAAAAAAACAGGGAGACAGAGGCGGGCAGATCACCTGAGGTCAGGAGTTTGTGACCAGCCTGGCCAACTTGGTGAAACCCTGTCTCTACTAAAAATACAAAAAAAGTAGCCGGGCGAGGTGGCGGGCGCCTGTAGTCCCAGCTACTCGGGAGGCTGAGGCAGGAGAATGGCTCAAAAAAATAAATAAATAAATAAAATTTAAAAAATAAATAAATAAATAAATATTATCCTTAGTTATAAGATCTGGACATTCTGAGTCAAAAGAAATTACAAGTTGCATAATTTTAGTGTTTAGTGATTTGTCTGCTGGTGCTTTGAAAATTTTTCATTCATTTGTTGTATATGTGGTAACTGTTGTATATGTTTTAACTACCAAAATTAGATAGAATTTCCCATTTCCCAAGTGTGTCAGGTGATAGAGTTGTTTAATACAGGGTGAGCTTTTTTGGAGATGTCATTTATAGGATAAGTTTTGTGAGATGTAGGCTACTTGTCAGCCTTCCTGAAAGAGAAATGCATCTCTCTCCACTCTTCTCTTGGTCTGTGCTCCAGTAGATGGTGGGATAGGGGTGGATGGAATGAGAGCTTTAAATTAATGCTTTAGATCATTTGGGGTTTTTCTTTTTAGTACGGCTAGTTGGAGAGTTGGCTACATGGGAAATAGATGAAATGCTGCTAATGTTGTGGAAAACATGTCACCGCTGTCTACCTTCCTAGGAGTAATTTACCAAACCTGTGTGGCTTGGCTTAGCCAGACCAAAGTGTCTACATTGAAACATTAGTTACACATTTTGTTTGTTTTCTTTAGGGGTATGAAATTATGTTGCTTTTTTTTCTTTTCTTCAACTAGTTTCAACTCTCCATGTTTACTGTCTGCTGATCCTGAAAGAATTGTGACCATACTTTAGTCTGTGAGTGTCTAGAGAACAAAGTTGCCTAAATCAGACATGTCAGACTGAGGCATAACAGAATTACTCTTAAGAGCAATTAAAGTACTTTAATGCAAAATAAACATTTTCATTATTTTCCATTTTTAATGTTAGAGTTGTGTCCTTTGTGTGATCATAAAGCAACAGATTTTCTTTCCAGTATGGAGAGAAGAGAGAACTGTCCTCTACAGGTGAAGGTGTACTCTAGTTTTTCACATATATTCTAAAATAAGCAACTGAAAGGATTGTGTTTATGTTACAAAAAGGGAGTTTTGTTTTACAAAATAATTAAACTATGTGAGAACTACAAAAGAATGTAATGGCCAGGCATGGTGGCTCATGCCTGTAATCCGAGCACTTTGGGAGGCCAAGGCGGGCAGATCACCTCAGGTTGAGAGTTGGAGACCAGCCTGACCAACATGGAGAAACCCTGTGTCTACTAAAAATACAAAATTAGCCGGACAAATTAGCCAGGCGTGATGGCGCATGCCTGTGATCCCACCTATTTGGGAGGCTGAGGCAGGAGAATTGCTTGAACCCGGGAGTTGGAGGTTGTGGGTGAGCGGAGATTGTGCCATTGCACTCCAGCCTGTGCAACAAGAGCAAAACTCCGTCTCCAAAAACAAACAGAAAACAAGAATTTAACTGCATAGTTCAAAACTGTGCAACCATATGAACTATATGCAGATGATTTAAAATACAAAAGTTAAATTTGCATATGACTTTTTAGAAAAATGTCTTCCATAAAGTAGAGCTTTGTATCAATATTATTTCTTT
>NW_012104599.1:1293759-1300601 GCF_000951045.1 Mandrillus leucophaeus
AGTAACTAATTCTCTCAACAAGTGTGAGATACGTGTGATCGTTATCCTCATTTTGTAGATGAGGAAACTAAGAGTCAGAGGGCTTAAGTAACTTGACAAATCAGACAACTAGCAAGTGGTAAAGCCAGGGCAGGAACTCAGGTACAAGGGCTTGTGCTCTTACTTCCTCTGCTGTATGATCAGGGGGCTTGTCCACATGTGTATGCTGTATGTACTATGGCTTCTACGTGTGCATGCATGGGGCGGTGTGAGGATAGTATTCTTGGACAAGAGAACAGCATGGAAATGTGAAATAATAGTGAGTTTTGTGTGGCTAGAAGTCATAATTGGAAATGGTAAGAAATGAAACCGGAGGCCAAGGCAGGCGGATCACCTGAGGTCCGGAGTTCGAGACCAGCCTGAGCAACATGGAGAAGCCCCATCTCTACTAAAAATACAAAATTAGCTGAGCGTGGTGGCACATGCCGGTAATCCCAGCTACTCCGGAAGCTGAGGCAGGAGAATTGCTTGAATTTGGGAGGCAGAGATGCCGTGAGCTGAGATCACGCCATTGCACTCCAGCCTGGGCAACAAGAGCGAAATTTCGTCTCAAAAAATAAATAAATAAGAATTGAAACCATGAAACAGTAAGGTGCAGATCCTGAGGGCCTGTGACACAAAGGAATTTGTGATTTCTATAATGGATCCACGTATTCTGCCTATCAGGTTACCTTAAGAACTTCAGTAAGTGGAAGATCTTTAACTGCTTCTGTGTTAAAAAATATAGAGACAGACACTTGGTGATGTTGGAGGCCAGGCCACTCTTTTACATTCTGCAGGTGGCATAGTTGTCAACTGCCTACCATTCTAACTTGCTGCATTGAGGACCCTGCACTGAGCCTAGACAGTAGAGACAGGCGTCTGGCTGAATTATGCTTGAATTGAACGTAATACAGGGCAGATGATTCCATCTCAACTTCCTGCACTTCTAGCAGTTTTCAAGGGCATGTTTTGTATGTTTCTTGAAGTGGGAGAAAGTCTAATACAATGTAACTCAGGGAGATGAAGATAAATACTTTAGTGAGATTTCAGGGTCTTGTTCAAGGCTCAGTTAAGAAGGTACTATCTTCTAATAAGACTTAACATGTTATTTGTTGTTGTTGTTTTTTTTTTGTTTCTTTGAGATGGAGTCTTGCTTTGTTGCTGAGGCTGGAGTGCAGTGGCGCAATCTCGGCTCACTGCAACCTCCGCCTTCTGAGTTCAAGCGATTTTCCTGCCTCAGCCTCCTGAGTAGCTGGGATTACAGGCATCCACCACCATGCCTGACTAATTTTTGTATTTTTAGTGGAGACGGGGTTTCACCATGTTAGCCAGGCTAGTCTCAAACCCCTGACCTCAGGCAATCTGCCTGCCTTGGCCTCCCAAAGTGCTGGGATTACAGACGTGAGTGACCGAGCCCTGCCTTGTTTTTTAATTTAATATTAAAAATATACGAGGATCCCCTGTCATCCAAATCTCCTTGATTCGGACTTAGTGAATAGTGAGGGTTCGGATAGGAAGGCTTTTATCTGAAAATTTATCAGAATCTGTTTGGTTCCTGTGTTTGGGTTTGGCTAGCAAGGAATATTTAGATTGGAAAGCAAATAACCTTACTCTTTTTTTTTTTATTTTTCTCAGAGGCAGTGAAAGCACCTCCTTGGCTACATAGATTTCACTCCATTGAGTGGTGGCAAGACTGGCTTAGTGAAGGTCATAGAGCAGATCATTATAAGGACAGGACTAGAAAAAACTGAATTCTTCTAATTCTGAGTTCAGTAATCTTGCCACAAAGCCTTCCTGTACCCTAAGCAATTAGTCTGTCAGCACTTCTTTATAGTGCTTGCTGAGATGGACAGGAGCTCTCCAGACGTCAGTGGTAATTACGGAGACCTTGACTAACTGCCCAGGGAATCTCCAGAACTTGATAGAATGTGTGTTGGTGGGAGTATGTTTGTGATACCTTTGCAATGAAAAATTTGTATGGTAGGAAGATATAAAGTTAATTGTAGAAATAATTTTTGACTCAATTTTATTTTGAAGAAGTTGCATTCAGCCTCAGTTCTCATTTCTTATATCCCCATTTTGCTTCTGTGAATTATTGGCTTGGTTACTCGCTACTAACTTTAAATCCTCTTTATGTTCCACAAAAAAAAACATTTGCATGGGGAGTGGGGAGCAAATGTTGTAGGGTATGTGAAGATGAAGAGAATGTCTGAGAGAGAGGAGTCATTTTAAGTGCCTTCAGGACTGGCCTATCCACATGGTAGCGATACAGGCCAAGCCTAGTGCTGGATTATGCTTCAGTCTTAGCATCAGCAGCTGTAGCCAGGAATAGGTGTGCAGTGATACCCACTTGGATCCATGGATTCAGTTTTTATGTTTTAAACTGTTGTAGCTGAGCAGTTCACAGAAGGCTGGTTTTTATTTTGTGCGTGGCATAATTTTTTTATAATTTTATAATGTTTATTCTTAGGTGGGTTTGCTGAGTTCTCTCGTTGTTTCCCTGGCCTCTGTGAAGGAAAATCCACTCTAGTCCCTACCTGCATTTCTCAGCCTTGCTTACCTGTTGCCAACACTGGGCCAACCCGAATTCTTCCCAATCTTTATCTTGGCTGCCAGCGAGATGTCCTCAACAAGGTGGGTGCTTTGAAAATATCCTTCATTGCCGGGTTTATATTGTTAGCTGGAGAAACAGCAGTTACCCATTATGTCATTTGAAACACACTCCAGTCTCAGAAAGGAGCTGCTATGCCATTCTGAATGTGCTTCCCAGGTAACAGTTGCATCATCTCTTGGAGTGTTAATTTGTTTGATGTTACTTTTTGCCACAGGAAACCTAAACTGTTGTCATGTTTTCTTGTTTTTCATAGGTCCAAGAGACCTGAAGTAGGACAGGATTTTTCAGAAGGTTAGCCTTATATTATTAGGGTATTAATCGATCTATTATAATAATTGGGCACACTCAGAAAGGCTAATACTTCCTGGATTATCACACATTTAGAAATGTATTTATTTATTACAACACACTAGAAAGGGATGCAGGTTGGACTTGCATTGAGGAAGGTCCTCATGATGACTGCTGGCTGGAGGTTAGGGAAAGGTATTAAAAAGATGGTGAGGACAAAGGCTGAAACTATGCACTGCCAGCCTCCCTGAGCTAAAGCTCTTTGGAGGAGTTTGGTTGAGAAAGAAGAGGGAAGAGCATGGATTCTTGATGAAAAAGACACCGGCCCTACTGGACAAAGCATGCCCTAATGGAGAAACACATTGGATTGAGTGAGGCCTTTGTATATAATAGTACAAGCAGAACAGCAATAGAACTATAATCTGACTCCACAGCTTGTATGCTCTTAATTAGTAATGCTACAAAACAGTGCTCTTACTGCGTGGAAAAGTGATTTTTCTCTAAAATCTCTTAATTTACGTCACCATAAATTGAAAAAGCCGTCAGAGATCTTAATTCAACTATTGGTGATTTACAAGTGCCACTTTCCTCTACAAAGGAAGTACCCCTTAACACTTTCTCCTTGAGTAACTAGAAGAATTGGGCTGGTTGTAAAATAAGCCTCCAGACTGCCTTTCTTTAGCACCTGGAAGGCAAGGCTTCCTAGGAGGAAGAAAAATACCCTATCATCAGGTCATTGGGTAGCAATAAGGCATTCGTGTGTGTGTGTGTGTGTATGTTTAAAACTCCTGCCTCTTCAAAATTTTGCCTCAACACTGTGTTGTTAATATGTCTGCTTTTACTGTGAGATCTGCCGACGTGAGATTTAATAGCTCAGGATTGTACCCAGCCTTTCTGGTGGGGTCACAATGACTTTGAGCATGTAGTTATTATTAATTCTTTTTAGAGATAAGCAGGCTATGTTACAGAAAGCAAAATTAATTTCTTAAAGTCCCATGCCTTCCTAGGGCAAAGCTGGAGATGGTTTATTTAATCCTCAGATCAGAAAATAAAATAAAATTCCTAGTTAAGAGTTCTGTTTAATCCTGGTAAACCTTAATCAGCCATCAGCAGGTCATTCCACAAGTAATTGTGTTACGGATCATTTTTGTTACTTTCGACACTCAGTTAAATGACACATTCATTTTGCTCTATACCTTTTTCAGATTTAACAAATATGTTGGTTAAAAAAAAGTGAGAGCAGTTAAACCAGAATTTGGAGTTGAGAATGGGAAAAGTAGTAGTTTTCTCTTTTTAACTCTGGCTTCTAAACATATACAGCACTAAGCAGGATACATAGTAGATGTATTGAGAGGAAATATTTGCAGCAGGGAGAATGGGTTTGTGGAAGTTTATAGGACAACACCTCGGACAAGGAGTTATTATAGAAGGCTTGTCAGGAAGCACCCTTAAAATAGATGTATAGACTTTTATTTTTATTCTGCAAGGATGGTGAGAAACAAGAATAAACTGTTAGGCTGGATACCTTTGAAAGCAGTGACTATAAATTTATATTTGTGGCTCACACACTTTGGAATCCTAGCACCTTGCAAGGGTCAGGTGGGCAGATCACTTGAGCTCAGGAGTTTGAGAACAGCCTGGGCAACGTGGCAAAACCCCGTCTCGACAGAAATTACAAAAATTAGCCAGGCTTTGTGGCCCTAGCCTGTGGTTCCAGCTACTTGGGAGACTGAGGTGGGGGGATTGCTTGAGCTTGGGAGGCGGAGCCTGCAGTGAGCCCAGACTGTGCCACTGTACTCCAGCCTGGGCGACAGAGGAAAGCCCTGTCTCTAAATAAATAAATACATAAATAATAATAAAGAAAGAAAGAAATGTATGTTTGACCTCTAGGTGTGTTGCCGACAAGAGCCTTAGGGCTGAAGGGGATTTCATGAAGAGATCATTTAGTCAGCCACCAGCGTTTGATACATGAGGAAATCAGTATTCCAGAAATGTTACATGAATTCCCCAACATCATCCAGTTGAGTTTTAGAACTAGATTTGCCGCTTTTTTACAAGTAGTATAAACTAACCTATCATCCTGCTGAGCTTCCTGATTTATACTTTCCAAGAGAAATAATACGATTCTTTTCTTCCTGAAGATCTCCAGCCGGGCGCGGTGGCTCCAGCCTGTAATCCCAGCACTTTGGGAGGCCGAGACGGGCGGATCACGAGGTCAGGAGATCCAGACCATCCTGGCTAACACGGTGAAACCCCATCTCTACTAAAATACAAAAAAAATTAGCCGGGCGAGGTGGCGGACGCCTGTACTCCCAGCTACTCGGGAGGCTGAGGCAGGAGAATGGCGTGAACCCAGGAGGCGGGGCTTGCAGTGAGCTGAGATCCGGCCACTGCACTCCAGCCTGGGCAACAGAGTCAGACTAAAAAAAAAAAAAAAAAAAAAAAAAAAAATCTCCAAAGATGAACATTTTATAATCTGCCCTAACAGTACAGTTCTTTTTATGAAAATTCAGAAGTTAAAGTCTTTACAAACAGTAACCACGAGACCACTAATGTTATTAGTCGTGTTTTGTTTTGTTTCTTTGAGACGGTGCTTCGCACTGTTGCCCAGGCTGGAGTGCAGTGATCTTGGCTCACTGCAAGCTCCCCCTCCCGTGTTCAAGCGATTCTCCTGCCTCAGCCTCCCCAGCAGCTGAGACTACAGGCACCCGCCACCATGCCCAGCTAATTTTTGTATTTTTAATAGAGATGGGGTTTCACCATGTTGGCCAGGATGGTCTTGATCTTCTGACGTCGTGATCCACCCGCCTCAGCCTCCCAAAGTGCTGGGATTACAGATGTGAGCCACCGTGCCCGGCCTATTAGTCTTTTTTTTTTTTTAATGAAGTGCCACCAAAATGTGTTGAAAGCATGTCACAGAAATTTTCTTGGGAGGATCATGTTTCCCATTTAAAATGCTGGGCTTTTTATATTACTGCAGTTAACCCTCATAATAGGATTAGGAGATACGTTTGCTCTGAGCTAAGTCACTTACCTGAGATTATGTCATTGACTTCAGAGCTGGTCAGTGGCACAGATCAAATGTAAACCCAGGCTGCTGTAATTTTAAGTCCCATGCTTATGTTACGCCAAACATGCCCATCTTCTGGAAAAAGGAATTCTCTATAGCAGGTTGTTATGAAGGGCTGACAAATCTTAAGTCTATTGAGTCACAATTGAGAATTTCTTTCCCTGCTTTTTCTGCAACATCATCTATACCAGTACCATCCAACAGAAATATAATGCAAGTCACATACATAATTTAAATTTTTCCAGTGTCCTTTAAAAGAAACAGGCAAAATTAATTTTAATGTTTAATAATAACATATTTAACCTAGTATATCTCAAATAATATTTCAGCATGCAATCAGTATACAAAATTATTGAGTTATTTTGCATTCTCTTTTTGTACTGAGTCTTTAAAATCTGGTGTGTATTTTATACTTACAGCACATCTCAATTTGGAGTAGTCACATTTTAGGTGCTCAGTGGCCAGGCTTGTGGCTGCCTTATTGGACAGTATAGGTCTCAGCATGTATTAATTTTTACTGATGTTTTAAAGACATGGTTCTTTTGTAGAAGACCATAAGAAGTCATTGGTACCAAAAACATACTTTTATTTTCCTTTTCCCTCACACTGTACTTTTGTTTCTCGGAGTGTGTTCTTTCATCCTCTAGTCTTTATACTGGCGCTGAAATGGGAGCAGCTTATTGTACTAAATGAAAGTCATCTGCTGATGCCCAGTTCATATTTGAAATGAGTGGGATTTGAGAAAGAATCTCTGGTTATTCTGTGAAAGACAAAAGTTCTTGATTGCTTTTCTCTCATGTGAGTTACAATTTCAAATGCAGACTTCTGTTCCTATTTAAATATATGCAG
>NW_012104599.1:1301096-1311942 GCF_000951045.1 Mandrillus leucophaeus
TGGTCAGGCTGGTCTTGAACTCCCGACCTCAGGTGATCCACCTGCCTCGGCCTCCCAAAGTGCTGGGATTACAAGCGTGAGCCACCGCGCCCGGCCTTGCAGCTTCTTTTCTAAAGGAGCTCTGTTGCCCGCTCCTTCCGCATTTCAATAATCTGCTGTCAACATTCTTTGTGTAGCTTCTTATTTCAGCCTCTTAACATGCAAAATTGGTTTTCCTAGGCTTTCTTATTCTCCTTGGTGTGCAGTAGGAAGACTGCTCCTTTCTCTGTTGTTTTCTTAGAAGAGTTAGGCAACAAATAGCCTAAACACAATATAGGCTAAGAATGCTTTCAGGATTTCCAGTGGAAATATATGATCTAGGAACACAAAAGGCTGTCAAAATAATCAGTAAAATATTTCTTCAATGTCTATTATGTCACTGTGTGTAGAACACCATACAGTGTTCAAGTGGGTTGGTTAGGCAAGACCTATTCATTAAACAACAATCCACATGACAAGGTGACTACAGTGTCCCTCCCAACACAGAGGCAGCACAGCATAATGGTTGAGAGCCAACTTTGGGGGTGGGCAGTTTTGCATCCCAGTTCTCCACCTTACCAGCTGTATCACTTTAGCTGTTACTGCATCTCAGTTTCTTTACCTACATGCCATTATAACTCTGGCCTCCTGGTGTTCATGTAACATTCAAATGAAATGGCATATGCCAAGCACAGTTCCTGGTTTATAGGGACACTTGTCACTGTCATCTTAGGGTAGACTATGTAGCATACCAGGGTGAGTAGTGGATACAGTGCATTTTGTTGTTTGAGGAAGGCTTGATGGAGTTAATAGGACTTGAGGCCAGTTTTGAAGTCAAATGGGTGGGCACATGCAAAATTAGTCATGGAATTGACTTCAGAAAGAAAAATTACAATTCTTTTATCTAGAATTGCAGTGCCTGTGGTTATTTAATGAGATCTCTGTCCTCAGCCTCACTGAACATAGAGAATTTGACCAAACAGAGCAGTTTCATTAAGGACATATATTAATCTGTTCTCTCTATATTACTTCACAGTCTGCATCAACAGATCATAGAACTCATATTTAGAAATTATTCTGACTACAGGAGAAAGTTTATTTCAGGGTTAGGAGAGAGAAAGTTTTAAAGGGAGAAAAGTTGTGAATGGAAATCATAGTAATAAAATTAAATTTTTCTTGATTCACAGATAATCATTTTTGAAAGTTTACTCAACTGTGTGTTGAAAGTAGAATCATTTTTTTAAATCCGTCGGGGGGTTATGTCTTCCACTTTGTAGATGAACCTCACCTGCTGTATTCAGTGTAATTTCCCTACTTAACACCAATTAGGAGAAAGGATAGTTTGGATTAGTGAAAAATACACATCATGGGCTTTTTTCTTTTTTTTTGTAATGGCTTTATTGAGATATAATTCACATACCATACAATTTACAAGCAATTTTTAAGGTAAAATAAGAGAGCTAACATTTTAGGAGACTCTATATTATGTGTCCTCATACTGGCTTTACAAAATACACATCATTAGCCCTATTTTACAGGTGAGGAAATTAAAGCTACCGGAGGTTAGGTAACCTTCCCAAGATCACCCCAGGCGATGAGTGGTAATGCGCTGGGCTGTGCTCTGGTTTTTCTGGGGCCACTACCCATGTACTTTACTTTATTCCCTGCCACACTGAGATTCCACACTAACCACTAATGAATTGTTTATAAGAAGAGATCCTTTAGGAGTTTGCTTTAGTAAATCAATCAGTCTTCTCAGTATGGCATTTGATAAAGTTCTGTAGCTTGGCAGTAAAACTCTTTAGCTTGATATTTAAGACCCCTCTAGGACCTAATACCACCTTTTTAGTTCTTACCTCTCCTGTTCTCTTCCTCTGCTCATCCTCTTTCAATGTCTGGACACGCCTAGTGAGTGCACCCCAGATATTTCTGTCCTGTCCTTGGTCTTCATTCATTTCTTTTTTTTTTTTTTTTTGGGACGGAGTCTCGCTCTGTCTCCCAGGCTGGAGTGCAGTGGCCGGATCTCAGCTCACTGCAAGCTCCGCCTCCCGGGTTTATGCCATTCTCCTGCCTCAGCCTCCCGAGTAACTGGGACTACAGGCGCCCGCCACCTCGCCTGGCTAACTTTTTTGTATTTTTTAGTAGAGATGGGGTTTCACCGTGTTAGCCAGGATGGTCTGGATCTCCTGACCTCGTGATCCGCCCGTCTCGGCCTCCCAAAGTGCTGGGATTACAGGCTTGAGCCACTGCGCCCGGCCCATTCATTTTCTATACCCATCTGGAATGCCTCTACCGCCATCTGAGCTTCAGCTGACAGTTTTAGTTCCCATTATAAATAGTCTTCTCAGAATGCTTCCCTTTGTTTTTACTCCTGTTTTCCAATGCCATTTTGTTTATCCTGCTACATTATATTCATCGGATACCTTTTTGTATCATCATTATTTGTGCAACTGTCTTACATTTGCTAGTAGACTATTCATCCCTCAGTGGGAACACTTGCTTTTTTATGCCCCAGAGTACCTTGATGTGTAGTAAGCCCTTGGTGATTATTTTTCAAAATAGTTATATCCTAATTTGTAACCAGGGCAACTTGTATGAAATGTACATGTCCTTAAAAATTAAGTAAACACAGATTAATTTACTGTGTTAATTTACTCAGAAAATCTTCCGTTTATGAATTTGAGAAACTAAAATTTTCAACCCAGGAAAAATAGTCTCATAAATTATGAAATGAATGGAATGTAAGTTAATGATATTTTACAGTGACTTGTAAAATGAAAATGTACAAGGAACGCATATGAAGATTTCTCATTAGAAGATGCTAATAAACCAGTTACTAGATACTGATTTTAGTCAGCTTCAGGGATAAGGGTTCCTTCATGTATTCACCCAACAAATGTTTATTGAGCCTCTGCCATGTGCCAAACAGTGTTCTAGGTGCTGGGGTACACCAGTAAATGAGACAACAATCTTTGCTTTCATTAGCTTACATCCTAGGAGAAAGAAACTTGATAGGAAGCATAATAAATAGGTAAATTACATAGTATAGTACAGTATGAGTGCTATGAAGAAAGCAGGGTAAGAGGGCTGGGGAATACCTGTGAGGTGTGGGTTGTAATTAAATGGGTGATCAAAGTAGTCCTCATTGAGATAGAGGCATTTGAACAAACACTCCAAGGAGGTCAAAGAGTGAGCCATTTGAATACCTGGAGGAAGAGCAGTACAGGCAGAAGAAGCTACCAAGGCGAAACACACGTGGTATGCTAAAGGAAGAGCGAGGCCAGTGTGGCTGGAGCAGAGTGAGCATGGGAGAGTGTCTTCAGAGAGGTAATGGGAGCAGATCCGGACAATACAAGACTTCTACGTAGGCCTTGTAAAGACAGGAGCTTTTACTCTGAGAAAGAGAGTTCAGAGGGAGTCATTGGAAGGTTCCAAGCAGAGGAGCAACGTAATCTGACTTACATTGTTAGGATCACTTTAGCGTTTGTGTTGAAAACAGGCTGAATTTCCTACTGGAGAGAAGCAGGAAGGCCGGTTAGGAGGCTCCCTGGTAGTGCGTTGGAGTCAAGGTGGCAGTAATGGTGGGATTTGGGCTCTATTTTGAAGGTACATCCAATAGGATTGGATGGTAGGGGTGTGTGAAAAAGAGGTGTCAAGGAGACTGGGAGATGCAGTTGCCGTTAACTGAGATGGAGTCTGTAGGAAGAGCAGGAGTCAGTTCTGGACATGCTGAGTTTTCGAAATGCCTGTTATACTTCCAAGTGGAGATGTTGAGTAGACAGACGGATGTATGAATGGGGCAGGGGGATCCCTGAGGGAGGAGGTATAAAGGTGGGAGTCATTAACGTACAGACAGTACTTAAGAGGGGATCAGATAATTACTAAGAGGCAAAATATAGACGAGAAAAAGATTGAGCCGTGAGCACTCCCACCCTGAAAGTCTGGGGAGTTGAAAATGACCCAACAAAGAATATTCAGAAGTAAATATTGAGGAAGGAAGGAAATCAAATAATCAGGAAGGCAAATAAACAATGTATTTTCCAGGAGGAAGGAGCAGTCAAGTGTGCCAAGTAGTACTTTAGGTCAAGGAAGATTAAGACTGAGAATTGGTCATTGGATTTAGCAACATCACTATCCCTGGTGATCATGGAGCAGTTTTGGTAGAGTGTTGGGGGTGAAAGCCTAAATGGAGTGGGTTCAGGAGGTAACAGGAGGAGTGGAGTTGGAGATACCAAGTAGAGCGGTTCTTTCAAGGACTTTGAAGGAACAAAGATATGGGGTAGTGACTGGAGGGAGAAGCGAAGCTGAGAGGAGATATTTTTAAGGTGGGAGAAATAGTGGTTTGTTTGATTGCAGGTAGGAAGAATGATCCTGTGCAGTGGAAAATTGATGTAGAAGAAAGGAGAATCACAAAGCTATGTTCTTGAGCAAGAGGGGATGAATTTATTTAGCAAGCAGAGGGATTGGCCTTACGAGTGTGGACAGTTCATCCAGAACAACAGGTGGGAAGGCAGAGTATCTAGGTGCATTTGCTGGGAGATGGGTAAATGTGGTGATGGAAGTCTATCAAAATTTGCTTCTGACTGTTTCGATTTTTCCATTGTAGTAGGAAGCAAGATCGTTCTTCAGCTATGAGTGAGGATGAGTGGGGACATAGAGTTTGAAGAGAAAGGGAAATGGATAGAATGGCAAATGGGAAAGAGAAAAAGTGAATGGACTGGGGAAATACAGTGATTGCTGAGGAGTATGAATTGAAAGTGAGATCAGGTAGCATTGTGGAGTGTTTTTCTCTGGCCATGTTCAGTGGTATGGGCAGTGCTGACTAGGTGGAGAACTAGATTTAACTAAGGTTGTAATCTTGCCAAGTGAGTACAAACCATTGACGAGGGCAGAGGAAGTTAGGGTAAAAGGAGAGGAGTGATTGTAATAACTGATGATAGAATTTACGCTGGGCAAGGAAGGCAGACATCATGGGGATGAAGGACAGAGACAATTGATAGATCATCAGACTGTAGGTCCTCCTGCAGGGGTTGAGATTCTGGGTGTAGTGTAGCGTAAGAGAGAGTGAGCTGGAAAGTGGAAGAGTCATCCAAGAGTAGGGTGCATGAAATCAAGCTTATGGAGGGTTTGTGGTTATTGGCAGTGACAGAGACCAGGCTAGCTCTCATGGGAGTGAGTGGCCAAGATGAGGAGTTCAAAGAACTGTGAGGCCACGGTGTTGGAAGGATCTTTGAAGGCCGGTGAAAAAGGATTATCTAATCAGTAGAAAGTGTGTATTTGCAGACTTAGCACAAAGTTGAGCTAAATATTTAACAGCATATGATGACTGCTCTCTAGAAGCTTAAAGATTGTGATGTTTAATTGTAGGACAGAGTAAATACTCAGCTGTGTATGTTTTATACAACATGCTGAAACTAAACTGAATGAATTATATAAATATCTCTTTATAATTTAGTAAGAAGTCATTGACATGTATCTATAAATAAAAGCAATCCTTATTCCACAAAAGAATCATTCTTCATAATTATAGTTCCATCTTAGTTTCACCATTACAAACAAAAAGATGAATCAGGTGTGGTGGCACACGCCTATAATCCCTGCTACTCGGGAGGCTGAGACGGGAGAATCACTCAAATCCAGGAGTTCGAGGTTAGCCTGGACCACATGGTGGGACCCTCTCTTAAAAACACAAAAAATTAAGATCCCCTCCCAGCTGTTTGTATGGAAATTTGTTAAAAAATATATCTAAAAAAAATCAAGAGAGCAAACTAACAACAGTTATATGAAACTTCAGAAACTTTCTTAACCAACTCCAGAGATTCCACTTCATCTCTTCCCCATGCCTTTGGCAGGTGAATGCCTGCTGCATGAGTAGGCTCTTTGCTGTAGCACGTCTGCCTCCACCATCTGAATAGCATACTTAACAAGAATCATTTGTGTTTGTTCTTGAACTTGTTTAGGCCACTGGACTTGTTATTATAATTATGTATGTTAATTAAAATATGATATACACCAGTGAAATGTGAAGGAGGAGAGATGTTTTTCTGTGACCTAAGTTAGGTGTTTTGGAAAGATTCAGGAAGGACAGATTGCTTCATATATATATATATCTCCTTATTCCACAAAAGAATCAGACTCATTCTTCATAATTATAGTTCCATCTCAATTTCACCATTACAAACAAGATGAATCATATATATATATATATGTGTGTGTATATATATATATGTATATATGTATATATGTCAAATTAGGTGGGAATAAGGGAGCTGTAAAGTATTTGGGGGACGGTTATAATCTAGAAGGCTTTGGCACTGATAGTGCTTTACAAGTTCTTGCTCTTCTTTAAAAAATGAAAACTGTAAGTGGTAGATGCATTTAGGTGTGATTTGCTTAGGAACTCCAGTCAGCTAAACTAGACAAGAAAAAGCTGTGGTCCTGCATCAGAAATCTGTGTTCATGTACATTTATTTGTTTTAAGTTAAAACAATGTTTTGAGTATGTATGTATCATTTTTAATGATTTCCCCCTTAACTGACTTTTTCCACTATCATTCCAGATGAGAAGGCACTTATTTATGATATTTAATTTAGTAGCCAAATTATATTTGGTATTTAAGGGTTTTTTTTTTGTTCATTTGTTTGTTTTAAAAATTGTGCTTGTTTTATTTATCAAGTCCCATCTTATTATTCCAAAAAAATTTTCAGGTAGCATCTGGATAGTAGATTTAATCAATAGATCTTTTAAGCTAAAAATTTTATAAATAAAGCCATTGAAATTATTTTTTTTCTCAGTTCATTTTGTATTTAAAATATTTTACTAGCTGCATGTAGTAGCTCATGCCTATAATCCAAGCACTTTGGGAGGCCAAGGTAGGAGGATCGCTTGAGGCCATGAGTTTGAGAGCAGCCTGGGCAATATAGCGAGACTCTGTCTCTACAAAAAAATTTTAAAAAATTTGTGGGGAACCATGGCACATGCCTAGAGTTTCAGCTACTCAGGAGTCTGAGGCAGGAGGATCACTTGACCCCAGGAGGTCAATAATTGAACCCACATCAAAGGGTGGTTGTGAGAATTAAATGAGACAGTCCATTTAAATGCTTAATACAGTACCTGGCACATCGTAGGCATTCATTAAATGTTAGATATCATTTTCTTAATCAGTACCATGTGTCATTGTATAATTAATAGGTCTCTAACAAAGGTACTCAATAAATATTTTTTGACTTAATATAGGTTTAAGTTGTAATTTCTATAAAATGTAGGCTATTAAGGTTACTTGTCAGAAGTGTACATTGTTGTATTCTTTCTATGGAAAATCAATTTTGACAGTTCTTATTGACTTGCAACATGTTTTCTCTTAGAATTTCTTGTTGTCTTTTGATTGTGTATAGTATATAACACTATTAGAGTCACCTCGTTTCTCAGAAACTTCT
The DNA here is from genome assembly GCF_000951045.1 of Mandrillus leucophaeus. Taxonomy (NCBI): domain Eukaryota; kingdom Metazoa; phylum Chordata; class Mammalia; order Primates; family Cercopithecidae; genus Mandrillus; species Mandrillus leucophaeus. Next base: position 1,308,551 of record NW_012104599.1, read on the forward strand.
GTAATATCTTCATTATTGAATTGAGTGGATAGGGATATTACTAATTTCCTTTACTATTAATTTAACATATCTGTAGTACCATTGGTAGAAAGGACTATTGGTGAGAAAGTCCTCAAAGGCTGATTTAATTTAACTCCAGTGACCCACTTCTGTTCTTACATGGGTGACCCTGAACCAGTTCCTGTACCCTGTTGTTGATCAGATAGTACTAGATACACTCAGCTTGGGTTCACACATAGAAAAACAAATGTAACCTTTGCACATGTACAAAAGTTTAAAGGTTGTAGTAAACACCATTAAGATCTACGTAGCCTGATTGTTAACCTAACAGAAGCATGAGACCATCAGAAGACTTGGGCTCTGGCATATCTGAAGGGTGTTGGCCAATCTAAGAAATCCACCTAGTTCCAAAAGCTGTTTATTGACATTGTCATGTCAACAAGAGATGGTTGCATACACAATCTGGATTTATGCTGTCCACGTTTTTGTTTGTTTGAGACAGAGTTTTGCTCTTGTTGCCCAGGCTGGAGTGCAATGGCGCAATCTCAGCTCACCACGACCTCCACCTTCTGAGTTCAAGTGATTCTTCTACAGGCATGTGCCACCACACCTGGATAATTTTGTAGTTTTAGTAGAGATGGGGTTTCTCCATGTTGGTCAGGCTGGACTTGAACTCCAGACCTCAGGTGATCTACCTGCCTCGGCCTCCCAAAGTGCTGGGATTTACAGGCATGAGCCACCGCACCCGGCCGTTGTTCACCTTTTATGTAAAATAAAGTATATTTATTGTGCCAAATGTAGTAAATGAAGAGATTAGGGAACTGGCATGTTTCCGAAGGATAATATAGGAAGAAAATTGCCAATTTTCTTTCAGGTAGTTGGAAAAGATTTGTAGAAAAGGTAGTATTCCAAGAGAAGGAAGAAATGACCAAGATGGCTTAGACTAATTATTCCAGGCTTGGAACATCTCCTGAGAGTCAGGAGGGGGATGACTAAATGAAACAGGTTTGTGTGGGCTTGCCTGCTAAATGGTGGATGGATGTCAGTTGAACAGATTCGTTTTGAGTGCAACTCTATACCTGGGCTGAAGGTGCGAAAACAAGACTCGGTCCAAGATCTCACTCATTACTTCATTACATAACAGGGGAGATGAGAATTATCTGTTAATGTTAACACACTATGCTAGGTGCTTAATGGTGTGAACAAAGTACTTTGGAAGGACAGGGAACTGAATGGTTAATTATGCATCAGTGGGAAAGAGTTCATAGATGAGGTTACACAAAGTAGGAAGAGTGGGAAGAGTGTCTTCCGGAAGGAGGACAGGGCTTTCTAAGCACGAGACGGTGTGAACAGAAGCACAGAGGACGGGTATACATTTGATGCTGGGGGTGCTGTATGGGACAGGAGCAGGGAATGAGACTCAAGGAAATGAAAAGAATGTGGATAAAGCACCCAGCCGGGAGTTCATCATAACAGAGATTCCTCTAGTTGTTCAGAACATGGTTTGGAGAGAAAACCACTGCAAACTTCAGGAGCTCCTGGTGACTTTTTTGGTTATCTTGGCTACTGAGCAGTGAATGGGTATAGAGAGGAGAGGATCAATGGAAGAGGTGATTCCAAAAGAATTTGGCAGCTGTTTGGATGAGGGTCATGGGGAAGAGAAAGGAGCCCCATTTTATTTTCGAGCTCAGCTGGCTAGGTCGATGTTATTACCCTAAACCAATTTGGGGATTACAGAGACGAGGCAGGAGTTGGGGGCAGAACAGGAAGAAAGAGAGTATGTTTAGTTTCTGACATTTTAAATGTGAAGGGCCTGTGGAACATCCTGATAGCCAGTAGGTAGTTGGAGATATGGGTTGGAAATTTAAGAGGAGATACACACACACACACACACACACATGCACACACATGCCATCAGCATGTAGAACTGGTAATTAAGGCTATATAAATAAGTGCAGCCTTCAAAGAGAGTATTTAGAGTGAGAAGAATGACTAGAACTGTATCTTAGAGAACCAGCATGTTCTGTGTGGGAAGAAAATGTTGTGTGTCCATATATTCTAAAATCGTATAAACTGTTGTTTTCTTTTGTATTCTTTGTTCCACTTCTCTAGTAATGAAGATAATAGAGATTTGACTATATGAATGATGTGTGGGCTTCCAGCATATTTTAAATAGCCTTTGTTGTTCTTAATTTTTTTTTTTTCTTAAAACTTGTCTATATGTCATTTTGCTGGGTTTTTGGACTTCACTGATCTGAATGAATTGTATTTCAAGGAAACTGGGCATTTTTATCATCGCATTAAACTTCACTCTTTCAGAATGATCATGTTTACCATATTATTAGTCACTTTAACTGCTCTTCCTCTCCATAGGAGCTGATGCAGCAGAATGGGATTGGTTATGTGTTAAATGCCAGCAATACCTGTCCAAAGCCTGACTTTATCCCTGAGTCTCATTTCCTGCGTGTGCCTGTGAATGACAGCTTTTGTGAGAAAATTTTGCCATGGTTGGACAAATCAGTAGATTTCATTGGTAAGTAGCTCAAATAATATTACAGGTCCTGTGGGTGATCGTCTCATGTGTAGGTGGACCCCCTCAGCCCCCCTTTTTTTCTTTAGAGAAAAGGAGCCTATTTCAGAGATTTCAAAAGTCTGAAAATAACACGTGGTGCAGCTTACTCATCTAGTGGTCAAGGTGACGTGTGTGTCACACTGTCCCTAAGGACTGACCTTGTGACATTCTAGCTAACATTTAACACCAACCAAGGTTAAGCTTCACAGGATCTGTAATTATATATTTGCAAGTGTTTGAAAATCAGTTAAACTTTTAGGGTTAAATTCTTCCTCCAACTTTTCCAAATCCTATACAAGCCTTTGGGAAACTTTGGTAATATTCCCTGTTGCCTTGTTGCTATGTTTTCCACAGAGAAAAGTCAAATCTTGTGAAAACAAATCCCACTACATTTAAGTCTTTATGTCAGTGTGTCTAAGCTGGGGTCCACATGCCAGTAATTTCAGGTAATATTTGATCTAATAGAATGTTGACACACTCTCTCTCTCTCTCTCTCTCTCTCTCTCTCTCTGTCTCTGTCTCTCTCATTTGGTCACTTCCCTGGCAGTGGTCTTGACAGTATCTCCTCTGTGCCATACTTTGTTCTGCTTCCTGGGCCTGTTCAATTCTGGAGCTTCTCTGGCCCCTGGGTACTGTTGAGGCATTTTGGTGCCACAGGATCAGATCTGCTGGGTGGTAACTTGGTGACGTGTATTTGGAATGTGGCTTTAGTGGACAGTGGCTGAAGAGAGGAGAAACACTACTAGCTCCTTAGTAACATACCACATGTGCGACTCTTGATGTTCCATGTAATTTTTTTTTTTTTTTTTTTTTTTTGAGA
>NW_012104599.1:1312569-1327269 GCF_000951045.1 Mandrillus leucophaeus
AAAAAAAAAAAAGTGGAATTGGCCCGGCGTGGTGGTGGCTCACACCTGTAATCCCAGCACTTTGGGAGGCCAAGGCGGGCGGATCAGGAGGTCAGGAGATGGAGACCATCCTGGCTAACACAGTGAAACCCCGTCTCTACTAGAAATACAAAAAAGTAGCATGGTGTGGTGGCAGGCGCCTGTAGTCCCAGCTACTTGGGAGGCTGAGGCAGGAGAATGGAGTGAACCCGGGAGACGGAGCTTGCAGTGAGCTGAGATCCGGCCACTGCACTCCAGCCTCGGTGACAGAGCAAGATTCCATCTCAAAAACTAAAAAAAATAAAAATAAAGTGGAATTGGCCAGGCATAGTGGCTTATGCCTGTAATCCCAGCACTTTAGGAGGCCAAGGCAAGCAATTACTTGAACCCAAGAGTTCAAGACCAGCCTGGGCAACATAGCAAAACCCTGTCTCTACCAGTGCACCTGTGGTCCCAGCTATTTGGGAGGCTGAGGTGGGAGGATTGCTTGAACCGGGAGGTGGAGGTTACAGTGAGCCAAGATTGTGCCACTGAACTCCAGCCTGGGCAGTACAGCCAGACCCTGTCTCAAAAACAAAAATTGAAAATATGTGTATTAAGCCCCGTACTATAATTTTCACCTGTGAGGGGAATATTCTGTTTAATGCTTTTGGAACTTTGAGTAATTCCAAAACACTTGTCTTTTTTTCAAGATTTCCAGGTTTCTGAGGGTTTCATCTTCAGTTAGGATTCATTCTATGAAACATGTGAAGATAAATGACTTAGTTCACATTAAAATAATCACAAACAAATGGCCAGGTGGCTCACGCCTATAATCCCAGCACTTTGGGAGGCCAAGGCAGGCGGATCACCTGAGGTCAGGAGTTCAAGACCAGCCTGGCCAACATATAGTGAAACCCGGTATACAAAAATTAGCTGGCCGTAGTGGCACACGCCTGTAGTCCCAGCTACTTGGGAAGCCGAGGCAGGAGAATCGCTGGAATCCAGGAGGAAGAGGTTGCAGTGAGCCAAGATCGTGTCACTCCACTCCAGCCGGGGCAACAGAATGAGACTCTATCTCAAAAAAAAAATAAAAAATAAAAATAAATAAATAAATCACAAACCCCCACAAGTTAACACACACCTCCCATTGTACTTCTAAACAACGTTCAGCAAATCATTCAGTTTTTGCCTCTTTAAAAATAACAATTGGCCGGGAGTGGTGGCTTATGCCTGTAATCCCAGCACTTTGGGAGGCCAAGATGGGGGGATCACCTGAGGTTGCTGGAGTTTAAGACAGTGTGGCCAACATGTCTCTACTAAACATATAAAAATTAGCTGGGTGTTCTGGCAGGCACCTGTAATCCTAGCTACTTGGGACGCTGAGGCAGGAGAATCTCTTGAACCTGGGAGGCGGAGGTTGCAGTGAGCTGAGACCACGCCATTGCACTCCACCCTTGGCAACAGAGTGAGACTTCGTCTCAAAAAAAAAAAAAACCAAAACCAGTTATGGTTAACGTTCCCATTGCATGTCACGTTGATCCAGAGACACTGGCTCTAATTTCAGCTAAAAATCAGATTTCAAAATCTGTCTAGAAAAGAACATGGTTTTCTTAAGTCATGACAATAAGTAGGCTTTAGGAGAAAAAGTTTAAAGTTTAGGAGAAAAGAGTTAGAAGAGAAGAGAGAATATGAATAAGTTTGCTCCCAACTTACTTTCTCCTTTAATGACAGATACTGGGGTCATCATGTCACTGTCATTCATACAAAAGAACTTTAACTGCTTTGTAACTTGGTTAAACACATGCACACAAAACACATACTATAATGTATTTGTAATATCTGCAAATACTTACCAGTATTTCATTTGCTTGGTCCTATTAGAGCCATCATCCTTATCCCACCCAAGTAATTCAAGGCAAAATCTCCAGGCCACTTTTTGAATTCGGCCCGTATTCACTATAATTGCTAGTCCTCTCCTCCATGGCGTTTTAAGCCATGGTTAGTATGACTTACAGGCTCATAGGGATTTTTTCTTTTCTTTTTGTTAGATTAGATTCTGGTAAGTCTTCGGGTTTGTTGGAGGGACTCAGGTTCATGTGGAGTTTTGTCTTTCTTTCTAGTTAATGTGCTAGTAACAGAGTTTGCCCATTTGTATTATGCGATACTCATGAGGTGCCCCCAAACCCAGCTGTGTATACAGCCTCTTGCTTCCTCTTCACTGTCTCCTGGGCTCTTGCTCCAGCTCTCCCATGCCCAACTCGTGACTGCATGGACACAACATAGAGAGGTGATTAGGACCATGTATTTTGGAGGCAAACTGTCTGTATTTGAGTCCTTCCTACCCTGGTTATTAAGTGAAGTGGTTTGAGTAAGTTACTTCAAACTTCTGTGCATTTCAGTTTCTTGATCTGGAAACTGAAGATAATATACCTACCTTATAGGAATACTGCGAGGATTAAAATAGATAATGTAAAATGAAAAAAAAAAAAGAAAAAAAGTAAACCAGAAAGAGAAAATAAAAATAAGTAAAATAGACAACGTTATGTGCACTGAACACCTTGTAAAGTACCGGACTCATAATTGGCTGTTAATAAATATTTTAAAAATTGTTACCTGAAGTTTCTCCTTTTTTCTGTCCTTTGAGCTGGACTCTGTAACCCCTCTTAGTTATGACTTCCTTCTTTTTAGCCTTTGTAACTTCCCATCCTCACTACATCTTTGCCCTTTTCATGTGCAGTTCTCTCTCCCCTTTGTTAACCTAGATTTTAGCCTTAATTTCAGTAATGGCCACCTGCCTGTTTCCAGTTTTCATCATCATTGCCTTCTTGTTCTTTATTCAGAAACCTGAAGAGGCTCCTTAGTTTTGTACATTAAAAAGGTAGCCTTGGCCGTGTGCAGCGTGTGTAATCACAGCACTCTGGGAAGCGGAGGCGGGAGGATTGCTTGAGGCCAGGAGTTTGACACCAGCCTAGTCAACATAGCAAGATCCTGTCTCTATAAAAAAATTTTTTTAATTAGCCAGGCATGGTGGTGTGCACCTGTAGTCCTAGCTGGGAGGCTGAGGCAGGAGGATCGCTTGAGCCTAGGAGTTCATAGTTACAGTGAGCTATGTTTGCACCATGGCACTCCAGCCTGGGTGAACAGAGTGAGACCCTGTCTCAGAAAAGAAATGTAGCCCTTAGCCTAACATTCCCAACACCCTCCAACACCTGCTTCCCGCCTTTGAAACCTTCTCTCTGGTTACTTCTCCAAGGCAGGATGTTTTCTGAGCACTTTGCTCAGTCCCACCACAGGGCTTTCTTGCATTTCCCTTCTCCTCTCTGCCAGGTCTGTGTGTATTAATTCCTTTGCTTGAAGACACAGTTCAGGGCTCATGTCTCCCAAGATGCGTGCTGATGAACCTCAACTCCAGTATAATCACTTGTTTTTTTCATTTTTAAAAGACGTCATCAAAAGAGTTGTGGTTATAAAAACAGTTGTAAGCACATTGCAGAAAATTTGAAAAACAGAGAAAAGGAAACCTATAACCTCAACGTTGTAACACATGTTACTGTCATTGTTTTATTTCCTTCCAGCCTTATTTTTTATTAAAATCGCTTTAAAAATATGTATAAGCCAGTATCAGCTAGATGCCTACTATGTGCCTAGTGTTAAATCTTTTGGGGGATTGTTAGAAGCAAGCAAGATCCTTCTGGGTCCTTATAATCTAGTTTTTGAGAGTATTTTATTTAATTTTATTTATTTATTTATTCATTTATTTTTTTTTGAGACGGAGTCTCGCTCTGTCGCCCAGGCTAGAGTGAGTGGCGCAATCTTGGCTCATTGCAACCTCCACCTCCTGGATTCAAGCAATTCTCCTGTCTCAGCCTCCTGAGTAGCTGGGACTACAGGTGCCCACCACCATGCCCAGCTAATTTTTATATTTTTAATAGAGATGGGATTTCACCATATTGGTCAGGCTGGTCTTGAACTCCTGACCTTAGGTGATCCACTGACCTCAACCTCCCAAAGTGCTGGGATTAGAGGCGTGAGCCACCACGCCCGGCCGAGATAATTATTAAAATTAATGAGAGAGTATTGTCAACGTTAAAAAACAAAAACCCAGACTACTTCCAGTAAGGATTTGAAGCAGTTTTCAATAATAGGTTAGAACCGAAAGATACACATATTCTCACACATACTCATTAAAATGAGATAAAGGAGCAATAATCAAGTAATAAGGGGCTAGGAAATGTACAGTAACTGACAAAAAATCTGAATTGCTACTTCCTATTGAAATTGAGTAGAAACCTTAGCTTTGAGCTTCTTAGCAGCGGGGCAGAAGGGGAAGGAAACACTGAGAGTAACGTGGGATAAATGATAGCTGAGAAGGAAGGGGACGCTGGAGGCACAGGAAGGCATGAGACTGTGTACATGAGTTTCTATGTTCTTATTTGTAGAGCATACAATTCTTTGTTTGAGTGTTGCTTGGTATTCATTTGTTATTGTTTTATTGTGTTTGGTTTTCCTATCTAGAAGGAAGCTGCTTGCTGCTTGATTATTCATATACTACCCAAAACCTCTATGTTGCTTTATATATGATGAATAATTGTTATATATAATAATCATTGCACTAGAAACTTGTAAGTTTATATAAGTTATGTATATTTATAACATAGGCAGTGAGATTGAAGAGCCTTGTATTATTTAACTGCCAAAGCAAGATTCATTGCGTATCTGTGAATCGTAAGAATTTTAACAGAAGGTTCAGTAGACGTTTGGTAGTATCTACCAAGAATGAAAAGGGGGAATTCAGCTTCATGACTGAGCACACATGTAATTATTTAGAATTAAGGTAGTCATGGAACTGGCCAAAATGTTAGTGGCTTCCAGGCTGTGTGAATAACCTCATCCCCTGCCACATGTACATACTGTTAAGCCCCTCAGCAGTGAGAGATGGCAGCACTGCCTGGATTTCCCTGGTTCTTTGGTTCTAACAAAGTGTCCATGAGTCCTTCCACCGTGGTGTGGGGAATTGAGGTAATGCAATAAAGACAATAGCTCCTGGGTATCAAGGAAGGGATAAAAGTTCTCTTGGATCTCATTAAAGTGAATGGCTAAACCTGATTCATAGCATATACAAGGTTTTCTTCTAAAATTTAATAAATAAAGTTGAGCCATTTTATGACATACAGAAAAGTTGTCTGAAGAAAAATAAGGAGGCCAGGGGCATTGGCTCACACCTGTAATCCCAGCACTTTGGGAGGCTGAGGTGGATGGATCACTTGAGGCCAGGAGTTAGAGACCAGCCTGCCCAACATGGTGAAACCCCCACTCCACTAAAAATACAAAAATTAGCCAGGCATGGTGGTGCACACCTGTAATCCCAGCTACTCTGGAGGCTAAGGCAGGAGAATCACTTGAATCCGGGAGGCGGAGATTGCAGTGATCCGACATCACACCACTGCACTCCAGCCTGGGCGACAGAGCAAGACTATCTCAAAATAGTAGTTAATAATATTAATAAATGTAATTATATCTCTTATGTAATCAGGGAAAAATTTGAAGTGTCACATAACAGGAATAAATTAAACATTACCCATATCTTAGGGGAAATTACTAACATAAGCCAGGAAACCCGAGTTAGTAATAGCTTATTAACAGATTGCTTATTAACAAATAGTTTTGGACCCCAGTTGCCCTGCTGGGGTCAGTGGTGAGGGAATTACCTTCCCCTATCTCCTGAAAAGAATTTTGCAAGGATAAATATGATGTACACAGAGGAGATTTGCGTAGAGGTTTTCAGGTGGAAGACATTGAGTAAGTAAATGGAAACAAGATTTCACTGCTGAACAAAATGGTTAGTAGTGACCTTTCTTGCATTTGACTCATACAGAGAAAGCAAAAGCCTCCAATGGATGTGTCCTAGTGCACTGTTTAGCTGGGATCTCCCGCTCTGCCACCATCGCTATTGCCTACATCATGAAGAGGATGGACATGTCTTTAGATGAAGCCTACAGGTGAGGGCAGGAAAGTGTCTTCTGTGACTGGCTTTTCATTGGACCTGAAACATAAAGAATTATGAGGATGGGTAACCAAAGTAAAGCAGGTCATGATTATTTTAGTCACACTTTTTACAGGTTACTGTGGATTTTTTAATGATCTTGCGAAGATTGGAAAAGAATGCTGTTTTACTGTGTAGCATTAATTCTGCCCTCACATGTGTCAGATTCATCCTCAGCCACTTTTTATGTTTAAGGAACAACAGATGTAGGCAGAGATCTCTATCCTGTTACATGAGTTTATGGCTTTCCCTAAATGCAAAAGTATCCTTGGTGTAAATGTGCCTATGAGGGGGAAGCTGTAATGGAATGCTCACTGCAGAGTCTCTGTTCTGCTTCGCACTTTGGATTGCTGGGAAGAAAAAGCCTAATACATGCACACATGAACCAGATAACTGTCAGACTCCATTCTTCAGTAAAATGCCCCACATTCTAGAGTCGGCCAGGTTGTGTGTGTGTGTGTGATTTTGACTGGGTTGCCTCCAGTCTCTGATGAATCTGATTCCCCTGCATGTCTCGTTGGGTAGAGATGGTTCATTGTTATCTGATCAGGAATCAAAAATAGAGAGACTTATGCGGCAGGCCTGATTTAACAGTTGCATTTGTTTTTCCTCAAATTGGAAAGTTTGGAAAACAGAAATGAGCTGCCCAAACACCATCCCACGTAAGTCAGGAGCCTGGAGGAGACGGGTCCTCTGGTCATCCGCATGAGCTCTCATGCCCCCGTTCAGGCCTCCCTGAAGTCCTCCTGCTCCATTTAGAAATCAGAAGAAAAGGCACCCTTATATCACGCTATGAAGTCTCATTATGAGGACCCTACATTTACACTAGTTATTCTTGAGCCAGTTATTTCTATTTTTGTGAATTTGCTTAGGTTACTTGATTTCCACGTTTACTTTTTGTTTTTCTTGTTCCTTATTCAAATGCAGATTTTCAGTGTAGTTCTACTCCTGCATCACCTGAAAAGTATCCATGAGGCGCAGGGGCTGCTGAAGAATTTGTCTGTTATCTCTGAGTCTTTATTTCCTCCATGAAACATGAAAGCCATCTAGTATTAGTTTTCATCCTTTGATGAATCTTTTTTAACATGGTGGTTACAAAAGTGGACCCAGATATTTGACCAGCCTGGTTTTGAATCCAGCACCGTCATTTAGTAGCTGTGTGATTTTGGGCAAGTCACTTAAGGACTCTGTGTAGCTAGCTATTTGATGGGGATAATGACACCCACCTGATGATAGGGTAGTTTTGAGGATTAAATGACGATTCAGTGCATAAGCATAGTGCTTAGCACACAGAGACCACTTTGTCATGGTTATTCTGTCTTGTTGACTATAAAAAGAAGTGTTGCTTTGATACTTTGATCATCTGATACCATTTTCTTTTTGTCATTAAATTTAAAATGTGAACTGTCTTGAGAAGTGACTGGTGACTTTGAGAGGGGATGACATTGGAAATTGAAGGAGAGTGGCTGTTACACTGTACTTTTGTTGGTAGCACTGGTGTGTGTGTCAGGGCTGTCCTTGGTGGTGAATAATCATCTCTTGGCCAGGCTCACACCTGTAATCCCAGCACTTTGGGAGGCCAAGGTGGGAGAATCACTTGAGCCTAGGAGTTCAAGACCAGCCTGGGCAACACACTGAGACCCTTTCTCTACAAAAGAAACTTTAAAAATTAAAATTAGCCAAGCATGTAGTCCTGTAATTCCAGCCACTCAGGAGGCTGAGGCGGGAGGACTGCATGTGCCTGGGAATTCGAGGCTGCAGTGAGCTATGATCATGCCACTGCACTCCAGTCTGGGTGACAGAACAAGACCCTGTCTCTTAAAGACCACCACCAACAAAACCCCATATCATCTCTTATCAGCTGCATTTGGAGCCCTGGGCCCTTGAAAATGAGGCAAAAACTAGAGCCTCTGGGGCCCAGCTGCCTCTTTCCGGGCGTACTCCAGGGATGCGTGCAGAGCCTTCCCAGTGCCTAGGGCCTTTGTATTCTCCACCTTGAGGCGTGTCCCTGAACTTTTAAACCAATCACCTTTCAAAGTTTTTGAGGTCTGCCTGATAATTCCCTATCTCATTTATTCACTTAATATTCATCAGATAAAGTGTAATTGTGAAATTCGGGTTTTTGTTTTTTCCTCTCTCTGTAGATTTGTGAAAGAAAAAAGACCTACTATATCTCCAAACTTCAATTTTCTGGGCCAACTCCTGGACTATGAGAAGAAGATTAAGAACCAGACAGGAGCATCAGGGCCAAAGAGCAAACTCAAGCTGCTGCACCTGGAGAAGCCAAATGACCCCGTCCCTGCTGTCTCAGAGGGTGGACAGAAAAGCGAGACGCCCCTCTGTCCACCCCGTGCCGACTCTGCTACCTCAGAGGCAGCAGGGCAAAGGCCCGTGCATCCCGCCAGTGTGCCCAGCGTGCCCAGCGTGCAGCCGTCGCTGTTAGAGGACAGCCCGCTGGTACAGGCGCTCAGTGGGCTGCACCTGTCCGCAGACAGGCTGGAAGACAGCAATAAGCTCAAGCGTTCCTTCTCGCTGGATATCAAATCAGTTTCATATTCCACCAGCATGGCAGCGTCCTTACATGGCTTCTCCTCATCAGAAGATGCTTTGGAATACTACAAACCTTCCACTACTCTGGACGGGACCAACAAACTATGCCAGTTCTCCCCTGTGCAGGAACTATCGGAGCAGACTCCTGAAACCAGTCCTGATAAGGAGGAAGCCAGCATCCCCAAGAAGCCGCAGACCACCAGGCCTTCAGACAGCCAGAGCAAGCGATTGCACTCGGTCAGAACCAGCAGCGGTGGCACCACCCAGAGGCCCCTTTTATCTCCACTGCATCGAAGTGGGAGTGTGGAGGACAATTACCACACCGGCTTCCTTTTCGGCCTGTCCACCAGCCAGCAGCACCTCACGAAGTCTGCTGGCCTGGGCCTTAAGGGCTGGCACTCGGATATCTTGGCCCCCCAGACCTCCACCCCGTCCCTGACCAGCAGCTGGTATTTTGCCACAGAGTCCTCACACTTCTACTCTGCCTCAGCCATCTACGGAGGCAGTGCCAGTTACTCTGCCTACAGCTGCAGCCAGCTGCCCACTTGCGGGGACCAAGTCTACTCTGTGCGCAGGCGGCAGAAGCCAAGTGACAGAGCTGACTCACGGCGGAGCTGGCATGAAGAGAGCCCCTTTGAAAAGCAGTTTAAACGCAGAAGCTGCCAGATGGAATTTGGAGAGAGCATCATGTCGGAGAACAGGTCACGGGAAGAGCTGGGGAAAGTGGGCAGTCAGTCTAGCTTTTCGGGCAGCATGGAAATCATTGAGGTCTCCTGAGAAGAAACACACTTGTGACTTCTATAGACAATTTGTTTTTTCTTGTTCACAAAAAAATTCCCTGTAAATCTGAAATACATATATGTACATACATATATATTTTTGGAAAATGGAGCTATGGTGTAAAAGCAACAGGTGGATCGACCCAGTTGTTACTCTCTTAACATCTGCATTTGAGAGATCAGCTAATATTTCTCTCAACAAAAATGGAAGAGCAGATGCTAGAATCCCCCCTAGACAGAGGAAACCATTTTATTCAGTGAATTACACATCCTCTTGTTCTTAAAAAAGCAAGTGTATTTGGTGTTGGAGGACAAAATCCCCTACCATTTTCACGCTGTGCTACTAAGAGATCTCAAATATTCGTCTTTGTCCGGTCCTTTCCATAGTACACCTTAGTGCTGAGACTGAGCCAGCTTGGGGGTCAGGTAGGTAGACCCTGTTAGGGACAGAGCCTAGTGGGAAATCCAAGAGAAATGATCCTATCCAAAGCTGATTCACAAAGCCACGCTCACCTGACAGCCGAGGGACACGAGCATCACTCTGCTGGACGGACCATTAGGGGCCTTGCCAAGGTCTACCTTAGAGCAAACCCAGTACCTCAGACAGCAAAGTCGGGGCTTTGACCACTACCATGTCGGTAGCCCGTTTTCTAGGCATTGTGAATAGGTAGGTAGCTAGTCACACTTTTCAGACCAATTCAAACTGTCTATGCACAAAATTCCAGTGGGCCTGGATGGAGGTAATTTTTTTTCTTCTTCTCAGCTTTATGAAGAGAAGGGAACTGTCTAGGATTCAGCTGAACTGCCAGGAACCTGGTAATCATGATTTAAGCTAAGGTTGGGAGGCTAACAAGTCTACCTCCCTCTTTGTAAATCAAAGAATTATTTAGAATGGGATTGTCAGTCCTTTAAATATAAAGATGAACTTGGTTTCAAGCCAGATGTGAATTTATTTGGGTGGTAGCAGACCAGCAGTACCTTCAGGTTCTCAGCCAAAGTAGACGTGTTTGCCCTTTCTGCTTCACTGCATGGATACAGTTGGTAAAATGTAACAATATGGCAGAATTTTATAGGAAACTACCTAGGGAGGTAAAGTATGGGAAGATTAAGAAAGGTATAAATTGCTGAGGAGAAGCAGGAAACCTATTTCCTTAGCGGCTTTTATCCCCTCGGCACGTGATGGGGCTGGTGTTTCTGTAATTGCCTCAGACTTTCGAATTTACTAGTAGGGCTGAGAGAGACTTTAGTGAGGAAGGAATATTCAGAATAAAACTGTTGAGAAAGCTGAGAAGACCACTGAGTTTGGATCAGTCACTGTGAGTAGAGTGCAAAGCCATGGCCAGGCTGTTTCTGGAAACGCTGGCCGGCATGTCTTCAGTGGAAAGGGCACATCAAAATGGAGCGAGAGCAAGTCCTCAACTTACAATCACGGTATGGAATCGGTCCTGGCAGCTGAACATAGGAGGTCACTGGAACAAGTACACAAGTGATAGTGCAGATCTGCCTTCAAACAGCCTCCTGGCTTGAGTTTTATCAGCTACAATGTGGGTCGTCTTTTGAAGCCTTAATTCACGACAGCAGCTTTTTGGGGGTGGGGGTGGGGCTGGGCGGGTGTTGTCATTGTTCTTTCCCTTCCTGTAAGTGTCGCTAGTTGCTGCCTCGTATCTCAGGTTTTTCTCTGTTTGAGAAATGGACAGTTTTTTGACCAGGATGTGACTTCATGTTTCCTATGGTGACTTCTAAAACCAGCACAGAATGATATGACTCAACACAGACCGACTTGGTCATGGGATGATGAGCCGCACAGACATCACTAGTTGTGCACAAATAATGTACTATGATGGGGTGTAAAGTGAAGGCAGAAGAGGGTCAGCCGCGTTATGATACTGGGAAAGTGCTGGTCAATGATTTGAGTTAATTATATACATTGAAATCTTTAGTCAGACATTCTCGATTCACACAGTAATTTTTGATGTTATGTACACACACACCAAACGTGTAACAGCTCACCACCTCCAGAATGCGGTCATATCCAAAGCATGTTGAAGGAAAGCAGGAGCTCCTTGCTAAGGAGGTTTCAGGAGGTTTGGGGGACTTGGTTTTAAGGAGCTTCTGTCATTTAGGGCTTCTCTTGGCCATGGTCCCCTTCCGTCTGGAACTGTGATGTAGTCACACCCTACAGCCTTTAGTGCTGGTTCACTAGTGTCAGATAATCAGTTCTTGGAAGCGAGACTGCGAGGCGAAGGGGTGGCCTCGGAGGCGGGCTCCGGAGCTGCTTGGGTGTCTTTAGGTGGGGTGGTGGCTGGCTCTCTTCAGCATGTAATCGGGGAAACCCTGGCGTCTACTAGGGGTGATACAGATGGTGATTTTAAAGAGCAAAACTAGACTTCTATGTGAGGAATGCTGGAAAATGATTTAGGACGTGTAAAGTTAGATGGAAAGACTGTAAATGTTTAATATGAATATAGTGTTCTTTTGAAGGCCAGCTGTTGAACGGTTAAATTGTGCATTTCTCATTTTGATGTGTCATGTATGTTAATGTATGAAATGATTAAATAAAATCAAAACTGGTACCTGTTTATACATAAAGATGAGAAAAGACCTATCTTTGCAGCCATAAACTCGGTGGGAACACCACCACCCAAGTTGCCGAAGGGGGCAGTGGTGAAACCTGTCCTGTTCTTCTCACGTAAATGAGGATTTAGCTCAAAATAAAGTGGTGGTGTCATCAGGTTTATCCTGTGTTCTGTCATTCACACGGAACACCGGATCATTAGCTAAGTTTAGTGCCAGCCTTCATGCTTTACTGTGTACATGAAATGCACACTATGGCGTGGAAGCCTAAGGCACTTGGTCAATGTTTTCTAGCTGACTGACTCCAGAACACACAAGTACATGGTAGGAAGAAAAAGGCCAGCTACATACTCATGGTCCATTTCGATAGAACATGTAAATGATATTATGATTCCTACAGGAAAAACAGGAAGGGCAATTGTTGAAGAGCTGTCCTCTGTCCTTGCCACATACCTCTCAATGACCTCTCTGCTCAAGACACTAGATTTGATGACTTAGGAGACTAGAAGCTTAGTCTCATAAAAAATAGGCATTGAAGGAATAAAGCTTCAGTGCAAGCAGATGGAATAATGACTATAGAAAGACTCACAGGTGACCTTGAGGTTGGTTGACTTGAAGTTACATTTAAGAAAATTTATAAGAAGGATTGGGCTGGGTGAGCTAGACCGGAAGAGCTGTCTTGGCCGGGACCCCGCAGAAAAGAGGTGGACGTGGGATACAGGAATAAATGGAATTAGAATCAATCAGCCTCCAGAGACAGGGTAGCAGGAGGAACAGTTGTTTCAGGGAGAGGCTTCCAATGAGAAGATGCAGATCTTGGGAGAGCCTGAAGTTCAGGCCAGTTACTGACAGAGCTTGGAACCCCTTTGCGACCAGCCTCAGCAGGCTCTTGTTGGAGGACTGGTTTGGATGTGACAACTACAATTAGACCAGGAATTAAACTAAGAGGGGAGGCCAGGCACAGTGGCTCACGCCTGTAATCCCAGCACTTTGGGAGGCCTAGGCAGGTGGATTACCTGAGGTCAGGAGTTTAAGACCAACCTGGCCTACCTGGTGAAATCCCGTCTCTGCTAAAAATACAAAAATTAGCCGGATGTTGTGGTGGGTGCCTGTAATCCCAGCTACTTGGGAGGCTGAGGCACAAGAACTGCTTGAACCCAGGAGGCAGAGGTTACAGTGAGCCGAGATTTCACCATTGCACTCCAGCCTGGGCAATAAGAGTGAAACTCCCATTTTAAATAAAAAACAGAGGGGAAATTAGGAAGGTGTAGATTGAGATGTGAAGAAAAATATGGCAAAATTGGAGCTGAGTGTCCAAAGAGATTATGTGAAGGGTAGAGGGTGTATATGGGACTAGTTGATGGAAACTTTTTAGCTTCAAAACATTCACTGTTACTTTGTCTTAAATACTCCTCTGGTTTTGTTGTTCTGAGAAGCAGGAATGTTTTAGATCTAGTAAACAAAATTTGTCTACGTATTTTTTTCTGTGAATATTAGTCTTCTGCATCTATAAATGGAAGCGGAAAGTAAACTATTTCTAGCTTCTGTGGGACCCACTCATCCTTGAACAGCCTAATGATACTTGGTTATATCTTTAAAGCTGCAGAATCAACTGGAAAATCACAGCACTGTCCTGGGAGATATTTACAAGTCAGTCATATTGTTGCACTTTATTTGCAGAGACAGCAGTATGCGTTTATGTAAAAGCAGTTTCATTCTTTTGGTTCCAGCTCAAACACTAGAATCAGTTTGAAAATGCTGTTCCACAGGAAATGCAGGATGTGACCTTGTAGAAGCAATGTGACAGGCAAATAGGGTCACCTGAAGAGCATTCAGTAATGGTCTGGGTTCTCTTTGGTCGGAATTATGATAACTTCAAAGACCAGACTGAAAGTACTTGGTGCAGAAAAGCTTTTAGCATAACTCGCCTCAAGGAATGAGCCTTGATTGGTGAAGAAAATGGGGTCATCAGTAAATTCCATCAGATCTTACACTGACATTGATAACCCTGGAAAAATTCCGGAGGCATGGACACACACCAGCAAAACGCTGGTCACCCTCGCAAGCAGCTACATCTAGTTGCCAACTTTTTTATCTTTTTGGTTTGAAGCATGTGGATAATTATCTGGCTACCCTTTCCCTCTGCAGCCATAGCATTTCAATGGATGACACATGCCTGGTGTGTCCAAAAAACCACAAGAAATTCAGTATTATTGATGACAGCAGTCCCCAACCTTTTTGGCACCAGGGACCCATTTCATAGAAGACAATTTTTCGACAGACAGGGAAGTAGGGGGTGGTTTCTGGATGAAACTGTTCCATCTCAGGTCATCAGGCATTAGATTCTCATAAGGAGTGCAAAACCCAGATCCCTCACATACGCAGTTCACAATAGGTTCGTGCTCTTAGGGGAGTCTAATGCCGGGGCTGTTCTGACAGGAGGCGGAGCTCAGGCAGTGATGAGAGTGACGGGGACGGCTATAAATACACATGAAGCTGGCCGGGCGCGGTGGCTCGCACCTGTAATCCCAGCACTTTGGGAGGCCGAGGCAGGAGGATCACGAGGTCAGCAGATCGAGACTATCCTGGCCAACATAGTGAAACCCCGTCTCTGCTAAAAATACAAAACATTAGTCAGCGTGGTGGCGGGCGCCTGTAGTCCCAGCTACTCGGGAGGCTGAGGCAGGAGAATGGCGTGAACCCGGGAGGCAGAGCCTGCAGTGAGCCGAGATCGCGCCACTGCACTCCAGCCTG
>NW_012104599.1:1327319-1373870 GCF_000951045.1 Mandrillus leucophaeus
TCCCAGCTACTCGGGAGGCTGAGGCAGGAGAATGGCGTGAACCCGGGAGGCAGAGCCTGCAGTGAGCCGAGATCGCGCCACTGCACTCCAGCCTGGGCCACAGAGCGAGACTCTGTCTCAAAAAAAAAATTTAGGGGGGTGTGGAGGTATGCGCCTATAGTTTCAGCTTTGTTTCCCCAGGGAAACAAAGACATGACATCTGTAGACTATCACTTGCTCTTAACTCCACAATTCATTTATTTTATATATATATATATATTTTGAGATGGCATCTCGCTCTGTCACCCAGGCTGGAGTGCAGTGGCACGATCTTGGTTCACTGCAACCTCTGCCTCCCGGGTTCAAGCGAGTCTCCTGCCTCAGCCTCCCGAGTAGCTGGGACTACAGGAGGCCGCCACCACGCCTGGCTTTTTTGTATTTTTAGTAGAGATGGGGTTTCATCATGTTAGCCAGGATGGTCTACAATCTCCTGACCTTGTGATCCGCCCACCTCGGCCTCCCAAAGTGCTGGGATTACAGGCGTGAGCCACCGCGCCCGGCCCATTTATTATAAATTTATATACACGCCTAATACGAGGAGTGAAGGCCAGTTTCTAGCAATCTTCCACTTCGACCAGGGAAACCAGGAGACTGCAGACAGAGGCCTATTTGACAGTGTTCATAAACAGAAATGAACAGATCGCAAGATAAGCAAAACAGGCTCTAGAAAGCGCAGCCAGTGAACAGCTAATTTATAATTAAAAGGAAGAAAAGCAGCTCTACCTTGGGAGCTCGGAATTTAAAGTCACCACCAAGACCTAGGGTCACTGCTCCGAGACAACAGGTAAACATGTTCATTGTAGTCGAGAGCTTAGTATCAGAATCGTAGACTTGGAATCTTAGAGCTGGGAGGGCCGTGAGAGCCCACCCAGACCCGCTCACGCTGTAGGGAGGTGGAAACTGAGGCTCAGGGAAATGAAATGGCTTGCCAAAGATTAAGGCTAGAAACGTCCAGCCAAGGGCTTTTTCACAACTCCTATCCCTGAAATACCCTGTAACGGCCAGATAGGTCATGGGGTATTAACCAACAAAGAGATCCAGCATGACTGCTTCTTGAAATACAAATCACTCAGATTCCCAGTTTCCATCAGGAAATAGCAACACATCAGAGGGAAAGGACTGGTAACGCATTGCTGCCAGTCAGAGGTTCCAGAGAAGAACCACTAGCAATGATGTAGAAAGAGAGGATTGTGAAAGGGGTTTGACCTAAGCAATTAGAGGAGCTGGTAAAAGTCTTGGCTTGGCTGTTTCTTCCTCACCAGACCACAGGCCAGGTGGCCGGGAAGGAGGGTGGGGGAGAGCAAGTACAACCCAGACCTGCAAGCCACAAGCCGGGACCTGCACCTGTCTCTCACCAGAGCCCGCACTGGTCTCTCCTCATCCCCAAACCTTCATCCTTGTGGCTACAGACCAAGAAGCTGGTCCTCATACTGGGCCCAGGGTTTGGAAAAGCCAAAGGCAGAGTTCTGCGGGAGCGGGAGGAGCTGTGGGCCCAGTGGCTGCCCACACCACAGGTGCAGGAGATCCATGGAAACGTGCCCGAGATGGAAGAGGGCCTGACCTACATCGGCTTCCAGTGAAGACACACGGCTATTGCTCTACTTCCACTTCCAAACCTCATGCAAACCTCTCTCGTGGCCAACCCTCACCAGAGAAACAAACAAGGGAGGGAATACTGGGAACACAGTTCCGTTTAGCCAATTTCACGACACTGCAAAAACCGCAACATGCCATCAAAATATTAAAATAACCAGAATTCTTTCCAGAAGTATTGAATTTGCTTATCGTTCTTCTGCCATACTTCTCTGCTTCCACCTAAGTAGCCTATCACTTACCTACTCAGGACCCCAATCTAAGTGAACCCCATGTTTTGTCTTCTACTTTAGAAGTAGACACAGTTGGCTGGAGAGCTGGCTGACTGCGCGGTTTGTGCTGCGCTGGGTCTGCCATTCTGCCCTGTGCCAACCACTAACCGCTGTGGCAGTGGAAAGGCTCGGCCATCCCAGGCTGGAGCTGCCGCCCACTCTGTGCTTTCAGGTGTCACTGTATTAAGTGCAGTGAGGATAATGGCACCTGAGCTGTTCTTGTAGCTCTGTAAACAGCCCTTCATTCTTCGAAGCTACAAACATATCCCTGTGTTCAGAACTGGGTTCTGTATACTCCAGAAGAAAGACAATGATGGTGATGTCTTAAAAATACCATTTTTTGTCAATCGAGGTGAAAGAAATAGGAATATTCATTGTATTATTCTTCCAAATTTGCAAATGGAAAATTAAAAAAATTTTTTTTTTATTAGCTGGATTTGGTGGCACATACCTGTAGTCCCAGCTACTCAGGAGTCTGAGGCGGGAGGATCACCGGAGCCCGTGAGTTTGAGGAGGCAGTGTGCTATGACTGCACCGCGGAGCTCCAGCCTGAGCAACAGAGCAAGACCCTGTCTCAAACCAAGATTAGAATCAGATCAAGTCTAGGCGAGATACAGTAAATTAAGTGGATCAGTTTTAATCTTGTGAATCTACTGAAGGCTCTTTCTGGCATCTGAAAACACCTCCCGAGGCTTGCAGGAACACAGGGAACAGGGTGCTGGCCTGCATGGCGTCCTCGCCCCAGCAGCTCCCTTCAGCCCTGGCTCGTAGGCTCAAGGCGTCTGCCTAGGTCTGCTCCCTGCATTCCATTCTTTGCTTCTCCAGTCCTTCCTTCCATTAGAACACCTAGGATGTGCAAAGTACAACACTAAGCACTTTCGTTGTGACTCAAATCACTTCCTTTCCTAAACTCCCAGAGAAATTCAGCAGCTTTTTGAGTTTTTTCTTTTCAGAAACGAAGGCCTGAGGCTGTTCGGCCATATCTGTATCCCTGGCGCAATATCGGACACATCAAATGGGCGCAAGAAAGGTCTGTGGAATGACAGATCTCTGCAGTCAGCGTCCAGAGCCTTCCTGTCCCACCGTTTTCTAGGCTAGTAAAACCACATGCTGGTTAAAACCTTGTTACAGAAACTGGAATCCTGCCAGTGTTGAAAAGAAAGCTAAACTATGCATCAAGGAAACCGGTTATCAGTGGAGATGAATCTGATGAGGGTGTGGAAAGGGAGGCTTCAGTTTCTGATGACGACTAAGGGACACCGTAACCTGACAGTCAACAAAAAGCCAGTGTTCCACCTGGGCAGGAAGACGCGCCCCAGATAAGGGCTCGGTGTGACGGAAACCGGGTAGAAACAGGAACAACACAGAGACCTAGATTCAGTGAGTTTTTCATGTTGACATGTAAACCAGACAGCCCACTGAAAATGTCACGAGGGCACTGAGAACACAGAGCTGCTTAAAACATTCTCCCCTTGTCTCCGTATTTTCATTCCAGTACCTGGACTACACTACATACTCTCAATTAACAAACAAACAAACAAAACAACTAAATAAAAATAATTCTCAATGCAGAGTTCTTCAAAGAATTCCTAATAATTCACATGTTCCAGCTTCAGTTATCACCGAGAACTGGTTTGGTTCCTCTCACATAGGGAAACTGCATCAAGGAAAAGAGTTGGGCAAAGTCAGATTTTCACGCCTGCCGGACTCCTTCGCACCCACGTCAGGGAGTACCAGAGCCTCCCGCTGGCCTCCAGCCCTGGTCAGACGATACGATGTTGGCTCCAAACCTCCTCAGGGTGTCGGTGTCTGGGGCTCCCGGCCCCAGGCAGGCCGGGCGGCAGCTACAGCCTGAGCTCGCGGTCGGGCTTCATGCTGAAGGGCTCCAGCCGCTCGCTCTCGGGCAGCAGGCTGTTGAGCCTGTCCAGCAGGGGCACGGTCTGGTCCACGCCCATCTGTATGCGGCGGAGGATGGCGGACATCTCGTTCACTTTCTGGATCTGCTCGGCGTACTTGGCGTATCTTTTCTGGCGCTCCTGCATGAAGCTGAACAGAGTTTCTACAGACAGATCCATCTGTGGACGGGAAAGAAAAGTACATTACACCTCGTGTAATCAAGTCCTCTCCGCAGGGCCAGGTGTCCACCCTGTGAGGGACAGAGTCCCGCCGGCCAAGTGCAAGCAGACAAGTTTTACAGGAAGCACCCAGGGCGAAAAAGCCCCTCAGGGACACAGCTTTATCAACTGCTGTGCCAGAACCACCTTTAGAAGAGAACTGAGAGGGGACTGTCCCCGGCTCTATGTTCTGGGAATGTGCCTTATTTGTACCTTGTTGAGATCCTGAGATTTCTATCTCCCTATATGAGGGGAATTGTGGATGTGGAAATCCGTCAGGCCAGGGCTGAATCTGGCTCTGCCACACGCATGAGCTGCTAGTACTTATCCTTTGTGTCTCAGGTTCCTCATCTAGAAAAAAACTAGGAGCAGATGGGCGTGGTGGTGTGGCGTGTACTCCCAGCTACTTGGGAGGCTGAGGTGGGAGGATGGCTTGAGTCCAGGAGGTCGAAGCTGCAGCGAGCCATGATCATGCCACTGTACTCCAGCCTGGGCGACAGAGGGAGACCCTGTATCTAACAACAACAAAACCCAACCCCCAAAATGCATGTTCTTCCCTCACTCTTCCCCGAACGGCTGCAGTTTGGCAGTGACTCGGGGAACACGGCAAGGGAAGGGTGGCTGTCCCTGCCAGGGCCAACAATGCAACCAAGGCTCCTGTTCTTACAACAGACCACACTGTTTTTTGTCAAAGTGTGAGGACTAGCTCACGTGCCCTTTTCCCCCATTAAAGAAACTGCAGGCTCTGGGCTCCCCTTGCGTGATCTTCTCTTCCCCTTAAGAGGCTCTTTAGTACCTACCGCCCAGATAAAAATAGGGAGAGGAGATGGCCATCGTGTTCAGCACCTGCACCCCTTCCTCAGCATGGACCCCACTTCCACCCCCTCACCCCTTGTTTCCGTCCCAGGCCAGGAGAGACACAGCTCAACTACCGAGACCCGCACTCCTATCCCGAGGTTCCCAGGCTCCTCCAGCGCTTCCTTCTGGTTTATCCCTGGAGCACTCCCCTTCCTCACCGTGCACCAGGACAAGGGCTCCACACCTGGTACCACAGAGCCTCGGAAAACGGCTTCGAGAGACACAAAAACAAACTAACAAGAACATGGGGGACCAAAGCCAGCCCCAAGGAAAAAAAGTTCCCTTTTGCTATCGTGCGTGGGGAGGACATGAGGGGCGGGAGGCGACCACAGCACCTCAGTGCTGCTGTCCTCTGGCAGGCCTGCCCAGCTTGCTTGAGTGCCTGCAGGGCAGGAGGAGCAGCTAGTGGGGCAGGGGGAGAAGGAGAAGAGAAAAAAAAAAAAACCATCAGAGCGGGAAACCCCAAATAATGTGGGAACAATGCACACGTTCCGGGGTTCTCTGCAGCTCTGTCTGGCATTCAGCACTTTGGAAGTAGCGAGCCAGGAGATTCCTGCGGTCCTGACAGTCACCCGCCAGGCCTTTTCAGGGTGGCCTTGCAATGAGCACCGAGAAACACTCCAAACACCTGAGAGACAGCGGGGCTCGGGGGAGCCAGGTGGGATCCTGAATTGGGAACCTTCTCGGGCATCATTTTACTTGGCGGGGCATTTCTAGCCCTCCACCCGCCACCCTCCCAGAAACTTGAAGCGTTTCTATCTGAAATGACCTCCAAGGCTCTAACTTATCAAGTGTAAAGTCCTTGGCAGTCAATCCATCCCCCTGATTCACACCTGATGAAGACTGTTCATAGCCATCTTCACCAGGTACCTGTCAAATGGCATGTACTTCCCTACACGTTTGCACATCCAGTTGGGGCCCGGGTTTAATGTCGCCAGAGCTTTTGTAAAGGCACTTTCTGTTAATGCTGAGATGAGCACACTGAGTTCAAGCAGGGTGTTCATGCGTGCTGACATCATGTCTTACTTCCATTATGCTCCATGGGAGAAAAAAAAACACAAGAGGAAACTTGAGTTTGTGTAATTTTGAAGATCTCACAACGACAGAACCTACACTAGACCCCAGATCTCCGAAGTCCGGCAGCTCCCCTCTCTTACATGTATTTCCCGAGCAAGCGCCTGTACCACTGATGCTCTATGAGACTTCTGTTGACACGTGGCATGGCCTTACAGAAGACTGGATCACAGGTAGGGAAAGTTACTACCTTTTAAATGTTTCCCCCATTCTTTGTCACAAAGAAAGTCTCAACCTGGTACAAGCAACAATGGAATATCTGGAAAAGGACAGTAAAACTGGTGATGCCTATTTTTGATGTCTCTGCCCTTCGCTCTTGAGGTAATGCTGTCCCTGATCCATAATCCCTACCTTTCCTCCATGAACCCCCAGACACACGCTCATTGCAACACATTTGACGTGACCGTAGGCAGTAAACCAGTATCTCATGCAATTCTCAATCACCATTTTGACAATCTAGGGATATATCCTCATTTGCCTTTCCTACTTCTATTTTTGGCACATGGATTCTAACAAGATAGCATATATACTAACTGTCTTCTGGATAAACAGAGGTGTTGTGATGTCACCTAGGGCTACCTCACTGAATACTCCACAGCCATTCAAAAGACCCAGCTTGGCCGGGCGCAGTGGCTCACGCCTGTAATCCCAGCACTTTGGGAGGCCGAGGAGGGCGGATTGCCTGAGCTCAGGCGTTTGAGATCAGCCTGGGCAACACAGCGAAACCCCGTCTCTACTAAAATACAAAAAATTAGCCAGGCGTGGCCGCGTACACCTGTAGTCCCAACTACTTGGGAGGCTGAGGCAGGAGAATGGCTTGAACCCGGGAGGCAGAGGTTGCAGTGAGCCAAGATCGCGTCACTGTACTCCAGCCTGGGTGATAGAGAGACTCCATATCCAAAAAAAAAAAAAGATCCAGCTTCACACAGGGCAATCTAACCATCCAAGCTGGAGCTAAAGGGCAACCATGAAGCTTGTTTCTGAAATGGATAGTTACGATTTTTGTTCGCCCCACTCATCAATCCATTCATCTACCAATAAAACAACAGTTAAGACTGCAGGTTCTGGAGTCAGACTACCTAGGTTTAAGGGCTACCCTCGATCCAGTATCTATGTGATTTTAGAAAATTACCCAGAAGGGTGATTCCATGAGAGCAAGGATTTGGTGTGCTTTAAACCCTGCTATATCTCCAGTACCCAGCACATAGCAGGTCCTGAATAAATATTTGTCGAACAAATGAATCAAAATACATGTAAGCCTCGGTTTCCTCATCTGTAAGGTAGTGGGGATAACAACAGTGGCTACTTAAGAGGCTGTCCTGAGGATTAAATGAGATTCTGCAAGGAGAACATTATTATCCTGCCCAGCACACAGTTGAACACTGGGTAAGTGTGAGCTATTAACATACAGGCAACAGACAGTTACTGAGTAGCATCACGTGCCATGTGCCATGCACTATGCGAGGTCCTAGGATATAGATATTGAGAACCAAAACTACTTACACCCACACAGCTCACCGTGTACATTAACATGAGTTTTCTTTTCCGCTGTTTCTGTTAACATGACTTTACTATTCCAGGAAACTCAGGCCCAGAAACATATAAGTTGCAAATAACTTTGTTTCAGGAACTTAACAAAAATTAAATGAATAAACTAGCTGATTTTCGAATAGAAAGTGAACAACTCTTTTTTTTTTTTTTTTTTTTTTTTTTTTTTGAGACGGAGTCTGGCTCTGTCACCCAGGCTGGAGTGCAGTGGCCGGATCTCAGCTCACTGCAAGCTCCGCCTCCCGGGTTTACGCCATTCTCCTGCCTCAGCCTCCCGAGTAGCTGGGACTGCAGGCGCCTGCCACCTCGCCCGGCTAGTTTTTTGTATTTTTTAGTAGAGACGGGGTTTCACGGGGTTAGCCAGGATGGTCTCGATCTCCTGACCTCGTGATCCGCCCGTCTCGGCCTCCCAAAGTGCTGGGATTACAGGCTTGAGCCACCGCGCCCGGCGAAAGTGAACAACTCTTTATTCTCCACACCTCCTGCCTCAAAACCCTCGCCTTGCCGTAACACACGACCAAGTTCTGGTCCACAGTGTGTGCCAGGACGTCTCTCCTGGCAGCCTCCAGGCACCTTCCTGGAGAGTCAGCTGGCACGCACTCTTCGTTGCTTCTCTGCTCCACTGTCCTTTCCTCCACTCTGCTGCTGCTGCTGCAATGCAGGTGCACCCCATGTAGACCATGAGAATAACAAAGGTTACATCCTGGAGGTGGCATATCATGAGCTAGAAGCAGCCTGGGTCCGTGAGGATGTCTATGGCTAAGAGTAGACCAGGCCTGAGAGAGAAGAATAAACTTTCATTTTGTAGAAGCCACCATCATTTGGGGTTTCTGTAACACTAGTTAATATAATCTTCTACTGGTAGATATGAATGCTGGCCAGGCGTGGTGGCTCATGCTTGCCATCTCAGCATTTTGGGAGGCTGAGGTAGGAGGACCACTTGAGCCCAGGAACTCGAGAGCAGCCATGACAACACAGTGAGTCCTCATCTCTACAAAAAAATCGAATAAAAATGAGCCAGGTGTGATGGAACACACCTGTAGTCCCACCTGCTCCAGAGGCTGAGGTGCGAAAATTGCTTGATCTCAGGAGGTCGAGGCTGCAGTGAGTTGTGATCACACCACTACACTCCAGCCTGGAAAAAAAGAGCAAGGCCCTATCACAGACCAAAAAAAAAAAAGAAAATGCAATAAAGCCTTTGCCTTCAAGGAACTCATCATTTACTCAAACTCATACTTCGAACTTTGCCCTCCAGATTCATATATCATCTCTGGGGGCAGTCCATTTCAAAGGACAAGTGAAAAAGAAGGGGAGATGATTTGAGGATAGAACTCCAGGCCTCATGACGGTATCAGGCATCTGTAGAACGTGCTCAGGGTTGTTCCAAATACCTTATACGGCTGGTGTGGGCCCATTTGCCTACTTGGCTGGTCCACCCAATATATGAACTCAAAATATTAACAAATCACATCCAGAAATACACAAAAAGGATAATACTTTATCACCAAGTAATGCTTATGTCAAGGAGACATGCTTTTTCCACATCTGAAAAATCAATCGAAGTAACTTGCCATTTCAACAGAATAGAGGTTAGAAATCTATGACTGTCTTAATAGATATAAGAAAAAGCATTCAACAAACTGAACATGCATTTATTATGGAAATTTTTTCAGCAAAGTAGGAACAGAAGGAAACTTCCTCAACCTGATAAAGGGTATCTATGAAAAACCTCCAGCTAACAATATAGTTATTGGTGAAAGACATTTTTCTCCCTAAGACTAGGAACAAGGCAAGCACGTCTCCAGTCTTACCACTTCTATTCAACACTGTACTAAATGCAATAGCCAATGCAATAAACTAAGTAAAAGGCAAAAAATTAGAAAGGAATAAAAGGGTCTTTATCTGCAGATGACATTATGCACTTAGAAAATCTTTAAAAATCCACTAAAAACTATTAAAGTGAAGTTAGCAAGGTTGCAAGATACATGGTCAGCATACAGAAATCAATTGTATTTCTACATAACAATGAATGACAAGACAGTGGAATAAAAGAATACTATTTACAACTGCATCAGCAACATGAAATACTTAGGGAAAAATTCAACGAAATGTGTACAAGACCTGTATGCTGATACTACAAAACATTGCTCTGAAAAATTAAAAGGGATCTTAGGAAATGAAGTATATCATGTTCACAGATTGTCAGATTCAACACAGTCAAGGTGTTGGTGTCAAATTGATTAAGAGGTTCATTTGTAATCCAAGTAAAAGTTCCAGAAGGCATTGTTTTACAGGAATTGGTAAGCTGATTCTAAGTACATAGAATGGCCAAAATAATTGGAAGAACAAAGTCTGAAGACTTACAGTACTTGATTTCAGGACTTACTATAAAGCTATAGTAATCAGGATAGCGCGGTGCTGGCATAGACACACACAGATCCATGAAATGAAAGACAGTGTAAAAATGATCTAAAAATATACGGTTAATTGATTTTTTTGTTGTTGTTACTAAGGTTCCAAGGCAATTCAATAGGGGAAAAAAGGTTTTCAACAATTTGTGCTGGAATATCTAGATATCTACAAAGAGAAAGAATGAACCTGGACCCTTACATCTCACCCTGCATACACAAGAAATTAACATAGAATGGATCACAGACCTAAATATAGAAGCTAAAACTACAGAACTTCTAGAAGAAAATATAGGAGAAAAATCTCTGCTGCCTTGGCCGGGCTTGCTGGCTCACGCCTGTAATCCCAGCACTTTGGGAGGCCGAGGCAGATGGATCATCTGAGGTCAGGAGTTCGAGACCAGCCTGACCAACATGGTGAAACCTCATCTCTACTAAATACAAAAAGTTAGCTGGACGTGGTGGTGCATGCCTGTAGTCCCATATACTTGGGAGGCTGAGGCAGGAGAATTGCTTGAACCCGGGAGGCAGAGGTTGCAGTGAGCTGAGATCTTGGAATTGCACCCCAGCCTGGGTGACAGAGCAAGACTCTGTCTTTAAAAAAAAAAAAGAAAGAAAAAGAAAAAAAAAATCTTTGCTACCTTGGGGTATGCAAAGATTTCTAAGTTTCAATAAGTGTTAACCATAAAATAAAAATGGTTAAATTGATTTTCATCAAAACTAAAAACTTCTCTTAAAAAGATACCATTAAGGCCGAGTGCAGTGACTCACACCTGTAATCCCAGAAGTTTGGGAGGCCAAGGCAGGTGTGCATCACCCGAGGTCAGGAGCTTGAGACCAGCCTGGCCAACATGGAGAAACCCTGTCTCTACTAAAAATACAAAATTAGCCAGGCCTGATGGCGCATGCCTGTTAATCCCAGCTACTCGGGAGGCTGAGGCAGGAGAATCACCTGAACCCGGGAGGCAGAGGTTGCGGTGAGCCAAGATCGTGCCATTGCACTCCAGCCTGGGCAACTAGAGCAAAACTCCATCTCAAAAAAAAAAAAAAAAAAAAGGTTCCATTAAGAAAATGAGGCCGGGTGCAGTGGCTCATGCCTATAATCCCAGCACTCTGGGAGGCTCAGGCAGGCAGATCACCTGAGGTCAGGTATTTGACACCAGCCTGGCCAATATGGTGAAACCCTGTCTCTACTAAAAATATAAAAATTAGCCAGGTGTGGTGGTACACACCTGTAATCCCAGCCACTCACGATGCTGAGGCAGGAGAATATCTCTTTTTTTTTTTTTTTTTTTCTTTTTTGAGATGGAGTCTGGCCTTGTCACCCAGGCTAGAGTGCAGTGGTGCAATCTCAGCTCACTGCAACCTCCAACTCCCAGGTTCAAGCGATTCTCCTGCCTCAGCCTCCTGAGTAGCTGGGACTACAGGTGTGCCACCACGCCCAGCTAATTTTTTCTATTTTTAGTAGAGATGGGGTTTCACCGTGTGAGCCAGGATAGTCTCGAGCTCCTGACCTCGTGATCTACCAGCCTTGGCCTCCCAAAGTGCTGGGATTACAAGCGTGAGCCACCGCGCCCGGCCAGGAGAATCTCTTGAGCGCAAGAGGCAGAAGGTGCAGTGAGTCGAGATCGCACCACTGCCCTCCAGCCTGGGTGACACAGCAAGACTGTCTCAAAAAGAGAAAAAAGAAAGAAAAAGGAAAAAGAAAAAGAAAATGAAAAGGCAAGCAGTAGACTGAGAAAATACTCATAATATTTTATTCCCTATGAAAATAATGGGCAAAAATAGAAAGAAAGAAAAAATTTCACTATCTGTCTATATCAAATGACAGTCTACATCCAGAATATATCAATAATTCTTATAATTCAACACTGAGAAAAAATCCAACATTTGGGATCGTTTCAGGAGAACTGAAAACATGATTGAATTATTGTTCTTGAGGGAGAAATATGGGGTAGAAATGGGTCAGAGGCTGGGGAAAAGTCCTGCAGGAGATCGCCTGGAAGTGGGATCTCACCTTCTTGGGACAAAGGAGCCAAGGAAGTGTTAAGACTAAAACTATTAACAGTGTGGAGATTGCACCCTTGGGCACTGTTAAGGAAGCTGGACTACAGATAAGGAAGAAAAAAAAAAAAGAGAGTAGGCAGATGTTACCCAGACAATTGTCACAACAGAACTCCTTTGCTGAAGCCCTGACACAGTGTGGAAAGAAAAAAATTCTCTTCAGTTTTCAAATTCCTCTAAGGACTCTGGAGACTTCTAGCTTATGACCACAATTATCCCGAATCTCATCCTTTGTCTCTGGATAGTTACTGCTGCCAAACGAGGAGCGGCTATTCATGACACTGATGCCCACTGAGGCTGCACATCTAACCTCAGAGGGGCCCTGTCTCATGGAAGCGGCTGTCCTGCCTGAGCTGGAGTGGCAGAACAGAACCCAATTGCCTTCAGATCCACTGGCTTAAATGCGCAATGGTTCAGCCGCCAAGACTGAGCCAGAGCTTTTACCTCCGCTGTGGGTAGACCACCCAGACCCTGCAAATGACCTATTTAGACATCTGAAATCATTCCTGAGCTCAGGCTGAGTGACTCAGAGTTTGTAGGGGAGGGGAGAGAGCTTCTATAGAAGCAATAAAATAAAGAATTACTGTGAAGTTGAGTAACCATTCCAGTTTTCTAACTAAAATATACATCACTTACGGATACAGACAGTAGCATCAGACAGAACTGTGTCAGCATCTTGCTTCTGCAGATGACTCATTACCTTCATGACCTTGAGCCAGTTACTTAACCTTGCTGACCCTCAACTTCTTTGTCCCCTAAATTGGGGACATTGACAATGCCTACCTTATAGAGTTGACATAGAATTAAACGAGATAACATATATAAAACTCCTAGAACAGTCCCCAGGAAAAAGGAGCTCCATCAATGATAAAATGTATGTGAACTGAAACAGAAACTCTGTCTAGAAACCTCTTTTACATGAAGAATGAAAAAGCAAGATAAGAAACGTAGTGCATGAAAGCAGAAAAAAACAACAAATGACATTTTGTGATATCCAAATAGACACAAGCTATCTATTGTGAAGGCAGGAGCTTATGTGGACGCCTCCCCTCGGTTACATTAACTATCTTCAAGGCTTACACAATCACTCAGATGACAACTTACCATTGTGTTTTTTGCTGACATGTTTTATTTTTGTTCTGTACTTCTGCTACCGAAAATCTTACAACAGAGTCACATTACTCATCCCAGTTTCCTGATAGAATCATTTCGCACTACGTCACAACTGAAATCATTATTTACCTACAAGTCCTTCCATGTGTTTCTGATCTATATGTTGAGAGTAATGAGTAACTATTACCACTGTTTGATGCTGTCCAATATGGAAAAAGGAAAAATACATACGTGTACATGCGTCCATGGATATTTTTCAAAAAATATTTTGAAAGCAAAACCAAAAGCTTTAATAAATGATATCCTCTCCAACAAGAGGGTACAGTGCTTCAAAAACTTTTGTTACATAAAATTTCCTGATAAAATAAGCTTTGATGCTGGTTTGAAGCAGATGGGTCATGCCATGAAAGATGTCACTGTGGTTTGTTTTTTGGAGACAGGGTCTCGCTCTGTTGCCCAGGCTGGAGTGCAGTGGCCTGATCATAGCTCACGGGAGGTCCAAGCAGTCCTCCTACCTCAGCTTCCTGAGTAGCTAAGACTACATGTGCATGCCACCATGCCTGGATAATTTTTGTTTTTTATTTTTTGTAGAGATGGGGTCTCACGATGATGCCCTGGCTGATCTCCAAACTCCTGGCCTCAAGCCATCCACCCCCTCAGCCTTCCAAAGTGTTGGGATTACAGGCATGATCTACCACAACTGCCCTCACTATGCTTGATGTAGTTCTTTTCAAAGTAAAGGTAAACTTTCCGAATTAGTGACATACTACAAGGGCTTATTTTAAGTTAGAAAAGATGTGCAACATAATAGTGAGAACTTCATAAAGATAGTGTACAACTTTTAAATTCTAAAAACTTAAGATGTAGATATGCACGAAATGATCAAAAGCAAATTTAATAACCCTCATGGGTCAAAAGAAAAATAAGCAGGTAAGCTGTATTTCACAGTTAACAAAATTCACATCCATATGATCAATAGACTTATTTTTCTATCCCCAAGATACTTAAGTTTAAAAGAAATGTTAAAAACACAGACTACATATGGACTTAAGACTGCCTTTTTTTTTTTTTTAAAGACCGAGTCTCACTCTGTTGCCCAGGCTGGAGGGCAGTGGTGCAATCTCGGCTCACTGCAACCTCCGCCTCCCAGGTTGAAGCAATTCTCCTGCCTCAGCCTCCCAAGTAGCTGGGAGTACAGGTGTGCATCACCACGCCTGGCTAATTTTTGTATTTTTAGTAGAGACGGGGTTTCACCATGTAGATCGGGCTGGTCTCGAACTCCTGACCTCAGGTGATCTGCCCTCCTCAGCCTCCCAAAGTGCTGGGGTTACAGACATGAGCCACTGTACCCAGCTCAAGACTGCATTTAAAAAGTCACTCATCTTTCCCACCCTTTAAAGGTAATGTTTAGCTTTTAATGTGGTGTCTCTCAGTTAACATTAGTATCAAGGTTAATTTTTATTTGATCTCAATAGATATCTCACTTTCTCTGCACTCATTCTACATTTAAATTCCTGTTTCCCAAGGAGGTCAGTTTAGGAATATGGAGGCTGGGAGGAGGAGGCATGATGGGTTGAGGCCAGCTAACCAAACGCTGCCTCTTTTTAGGGTTCTAAATCCATCCCCGGCTTTGTTCTTTCTTTGGCTGGATTTCCTTCTGGGTTCAAAATGTAATGAGCAGGCAGTGATATGTAATTCTGCTCTTTTATTGTAAGCACTTTGTAGCTAAAGGGGCTAAATGGAAAAGTAACAATTCATCCTGTTGTACAGCTATTCAAATAGTAACATTCTGAGGCCAGTAACAATCTGTTATTTGAAGACGGGCATATTGCTGATTTTTAGCAATGTAAGCTCACCCTTCAAATCCTTGACATCACTAATAATCCATTACCATTAACAAAGTAAGTCAGAAGACCTGAATTTAAACCCTACTAGTTGGTGAACTTGGGCAAGTCACAAGCTGACCATCAGCTTCTACTTTTCAAAAGTGGGGCTAATAATGGCTAATATTCATCCTATCTCATGGCAGTGTTGTAATGGTTATAATGAGATAATATATGTAAGAATGATCTGAAAACACAACACTGCTATAAACATGTATGTTTATATTATTCTAACAATGAATGGCAAAATATGCTTGGAAGTTTTTTTATGGTAGTAAAACTAAGAAGTTCCCAAATCATAATCACCTTCGAAGAAAACTGCTATGATGTTTTATATAAAGCTTCAACATCCACCCTTCTCAGATGTTTCTGAAATTCAGAACTACCAATTCTCCCAATTAGGAAGCAGTTAGCCTAACTATATAAATCAGTCCTGTTCCTAGGGCAAAAATCTGGCCTTGGAATTACAACTGAAGCCATTTATCCAAAGAAGATATACAAATGGCCAATAAACACAGGAAAAGATGTTCAACATCATTGGACATTAGAGAAGTGCACATCAAAAGCACAAAGAATACAACTTCACACCCACTAGGATGGCTCAAATGAAAAGGCAGACAATGACAAATGTTAGTGAGGGTGTGGAGAAACTGGAACCCCTGTGCGTTGCTGGTAGGCATGTAAAATAGGACAGTCATTTTGAAGAGCAGTTTGGCCGTTTCTCCAAAAGTTAAACATAAAGTTACTATACGGCCAGCGATTTCACTTCACACATATTCCCAAGAGAAGTAAATTATATGTTCACCCAAAACCTTGTACACAAATTTTTATAGCAGCATTATTCACAATAGGCAAAGAGTAGACACAACCCAAATGTCCATCCACTGAGAAATGGATAAACAAAATGTGGTCTATCCATAGAATAAAATATTCTTCATCCATAAAAAGATATGAGATACTGATATAAGCTACAACATGGATAAACCTTGAAAACATTATGCTAGGTAAAAGAAACCAGACACAAAGGCCACATATCACATGATTCCCTTTATATGAAATACCCTCAACAGGCAAATCCATAGAGACAGAAAGGAGACTGGCAGTTGCCAGGGGGTAGGGGAATGGAGGTATGGGGAGTGACTGCTGATGTACACAGAGTTTCTTTCTAGGGAGATGAAAATGTTCTGGAATTACATAGTTGTGTAGCTGCACAATCTTGTAAGAATACTAAAACCACTGAAATGCACATTGTAAAAGGGTGAACTATGTGAATAACTCAATTTTTAAAAATAATAAAATAAATGTATTCAAATACATTCAATTCCTTCTCCCAGACCTCTGACAGATACCAGTAATGCATCATGGTTATTCTTTAAATCTGACTTGGACTCAGAACCCGTCTTGACACTGGACCCCAGATGGCCACTTTCGAGTTTACAAAGATGAACAAACCTATCTGGGAATCCTGGACTAGACACTACGAAAGTGGCTCTGAAACAAA
This sequence comes from Mandrillus leucophaeus, assembly GCF_000951045.1. Taxonomy (NCBI): domain Eukaryota; kingdom Metazoa; phylum Chordata; class Mammalia; order Primates; family Cercopithecidae; genus Mandrillus; species Mandrillus leucophaeus. The sequence goes on from NW_012104599.1 coordinate 1,343,787, forward strand.
TTGCTGAGGCTAAGTAATACATTTTTAATCACAAAGGAAGGTGGCAGCTGAATCTGCAAGAGGAACAGTCCAAGGTAAAAAGCTGTGTTCATAAGATCCAGGATCTTTACATTAACTATACCATGCATCAACTAACCCCAAAAGAAGTGTGAGATGCCAGTTCTCAGCAATTTCCTTGAACCTTCAAGCCTACTGATTTTTAAATGGACTCATACTGACAGCATTCGTTTTTTTAAAAATAAAAACTATATTTACAGCACACAACATGTTTTGACATACATATACATAGTGAAATGATTTCCATAGTCATGCTAATTAAAATCTTCATCTCCTCACATACTTACCATTTTTTGCTTCTGACACCTTCTTCAAGACCTTTCTTCTACTTTGCGAACCCGATGCTTGTGTTTTCATTGACTATCCCATGATTTGGTCTTTGACTCATGGTATTAGCTGTCTCCACTCCGAAGGGTAGGAGGCCCATTGCCACAAATCAAGATATGGCACATTCTAGCCCACCTGCCACCCCTATCCCCACCAGACCATGGTTACTTGACCTGCAGTCAAGACAGATTATAAAGTCAAGACAGATTATAAAGTCAAGACAGATTATAAAGGTTAGGGTATGACAGGCTGCAACAAAACCTTTCAGGGTCAACTGTGTGCTTTGTGGCTGTCCAACCCTCCTCCAGATCACCATTCCCACGGAGGGTTTGGGAGTATGAATCTTTCGTGGACGCCTCTCTCTTGCACAAGGGACAACAATGGCCAAATGTTTTCCTTAATTACACCACAGGCTGAATGGCACTAATTACCACATTTTGGACACTTTGAAGTGACCTTGTTTCTGAAGGCAGTAGTTTGCAATGGCAGCCTGTAAGAATAAACTCTTGCCGGTGTGCAGGAGGGAGTGGGTCGGGAAGGATCGCCGGCGAGATGACGGAGGCGAGGTTTGCCCACCGGCCCCCACCCTGGCCCCCAGTGCCCACCCGGTGGGTCCGGCTCAGCCATGATCAAGGCGATCCCAATCTTAACCACCACGGGAAGCCGCAGCTCTCCAAGTTCCATCGGCCCTACATATTTGTGGAAACATTAGACAAATGTTTTGAAAATGTGTGTGAACTGGATTTGATTTTCCATGTAGGCAAGGTTCACAATATTCTCGCAGAAATGGTGATGGAGGAATGGTATTGGAGACAAACACGAATGCGATTGTTACACAAATTGATGCACAAAATAAGCTGGAAAAATCTGAGGCTGGCTTAGTGGGAGCTCCAGCCTGTGCTGTACCAGCTGTAAAAAAAACCTGAATCTTCCTGAGATCCCAAGAAATATTAACATTGGTGACATCACTATAAAAGTGCCAAACCTGCCCTCTTTTAAATAAAAATTTAAAAAGGCTACTCCCAGGTGAAATCCAGGGAGGGGAAGGCATGTACGTTTACCATGCAGTTGTTTACCACAAATAGAGGAGGAGAGTCAACGTTTGCTCTTGGATTTAACTCAAAGCACTCCATAGAAGCTGTGTAAAGTCAGTAAGAAAGTTCAATGTTGCTTTTCTTTTTTTTTTTTTTTTGAGACGGAGTCTTGCTCTGTCGCCCAGGCTGGAGTGCAGTGGTATAATCTCAGCTCACTGCAAGCTCCGCCTCCCGGGTTCACGCCATTCTCCTGCCTCAGCCTCCCGAGTAGCTGGGACTACAGGCGCCCGCCACCACGCCCGGCTAGTTTTTGTACTTTTAGTACCAAAAAAAAAAGTACTTTTAGTACTTTTAGTACAAAAATTAGACAGGGTTTCACCATGTTGGCCAGAATGGTTTCGATCTCTTGGCCTCGTGATCTGCCCGCCTCGGCCTCCCAAAGAGCTGGGATGGCAGGCGGGAGCCACCGCGCCCAGCCAGCTCAATGTTGCTTTTCTTTCTCAGTGATTTTAAAGAAATTGAGTAGTTCTTATGTGATTCATTTTTCTAAACTGCGTTCCTGTGCCCACCTACGGCATGCCTCTATGTATTGGCTACTACAGTGTTTCAAAGTGTTTGAGATATTTCTTTAATAACGTACAACCTAAAATGTTTGTGTTTTGTATGGATCACAAGTGCGGCATTCCTTAATTCCTTCTGCTGTTTGTCACACAATTGTTAAAGAACCAAATATGTATTGCATGGAAACATTATGACGTTTTTCTCTTAGTTTAAATAAACTCCAAGGTAACCAGACTTCTAAAGCACCTTTCTGTTTGCCTGATACCTACTTTAGCAATAATTTTTTTACAACCCTCTGACTCAACAAAGTAATAAAAGTATATTTTATCACTGTTAAAAAAAAAAAAAGAATACATTCTCACCATTTATTCTCACAGGCGTACCTTTGATCTGTCAACCAGAAAAGAGAAATCCCTCTCTGGTAAATCTCACTCCACACACTCTAACAGAAACAAAACTGGCATCCACACTGGTGGACTATTTCTTCTGGTAATCAATGCACATCACGTTACAATGATTTGGTAGGTAGAAGCCAGTACATAATACACACGAATTCTCTAGTTATTTTAATTATTGAAATAAAATAATGTATAACAGTTACAGCTGCTATCCATTAAGTATCTACTAAGTGTCAGATACTGTACTGTGTAGTTTGCATATATTATCTTTATACCTCACCACACTTCATAGGGAAAGTGTCACTCTCCTATTAGAGATGAGAAATTAGAGATTCAGAGGTGACAAAAGATGCCAAGGGCCACATAGTTCGTACTAGCAGTGAAGCCAGAATTCAAACCCATGCTTTTTGGCCTAATTTTTGCCTATCTTTTCTAAAGCGCTAATTAATTCAAATGTCAACTCATTTCAATTAAATACATACCATGTTGAGCAGTGTGTTTAATGCCTTTTTGAACTCCTTAAGAGATGGATTTAAATGGCAATTTTTTATGCTGTCAAGCAGAATGGAAAAACACTGGGGTTTACTTTTCTAATAATAAAAATAACAAATTACCAGACAAAACATGGACATTTACAAAACAAAAACTGAGAGGAGACCAAAGGGAGTAAACTATCTGTTAGCAGACAAACTTCAATGACATTTTCACTGGCAGTTCGTTTGTACACTTTGTGCTCTTGACATCTCACGTGTACAAACATTTCACAATTCTTGACCTTACCAAGGGGGCTTAGACAAAGCAATCTTCATCTGTAAAAGAACGAGGTACAACGGTCCTGAGCACCCCGCTCCTTTTACAGATGAAGACTGCTCCCAGAGTGGGTACGCACTATCCCTAAGCTCTCACGGCTGGGACTGACGGGGCCAGGACTGAATTCCAGATCTCCCGATTCCAAGGGCCACCATACCTGTCCTAAGCAACCCAAGTCTACCAGTGACATTTCCTTTTCCATAGCTTATTCTACTATGCTTTACCCAGTGAATTATAACTGTGTGTGAAAACTATGATCTAAAGTGAAGTTTTTCAAGACACTATTTCTGACCGTAAGGGAAATAAAAATCTATCATTAGTCAGTGTCAAAAATCAAATGACAAAATCCAATCAGACATCTCCACGTCCATCAGTCATAGGAACCTGCTTGGTGAGCCTGGATCTGCAGTGAGAAGGGCATCAGTCAGAACTGCACACACGTCTGCTTCCTTCTGAATTACATAAACCTCCCCTGGCTCCTTATTAGTGTACCACTTCCTGTTGCACCATGACAAACAATGGGGCCGACTGTCGCCAGTGTTTTCATTCATTACCCCACAGGCTGAACCGCATCGATTTCCACATACTGGACATTTTGAAGTCACCCTGTTTCCTTTGTTCAAACAATGTATCTACATGTCTCAGAAAAAGAACACATTTTATTCAGGTCTTCAAGAGAATTCAGAGATATCAGAACGGCAGGAATTTGAATTGCATGACTGTTCCAATAATTACTTTAGGACTTGCCCAGTTTCCTCTGATGCCTTCTTACTCTTGGCATCATGTCTAGGTGGGAAAGTGGGAAATAAATCCTAAAACCATTCAGCAGCTTCCAAAACTAAACAGACAGATTATACCTCCTCCCCACAAAAGGCCTTGAAAACGGCACTGATGCCAGCAAATCAGGAAAAGAAAAACATCATGAGTAAAAATAAAAGCCTGAGGGTCCGAAGTCCCACTCCTCCCTTTCCTTGGGAGAGCTTTCCTCGGGTCCCATGAAAGACAGCGGTGACATCTGAGATCTTTTGCCTCCTAGAGAAGGCCCCGTCTGCAACCGAGTACCCCAGCCCTGACTCATTTGAGGCTCCCTCTCTGCAACCCCTCCAGAGCAGCAGTGGGGAAGGATGAAGCTCTTCAGCACGTGTCCGCTCTCTGTCTACCTTCCATAGACAGAGACTGTGGAGTCCTCTGAGACACTGGTAAAAAGCCCCATTCTCCAGGGCACGGGTGGAAGGATAAAAAAGTTATCCCCAAGGTAGGCAGAGTTGTCACTTCAAGAATGTCAATGTGGGGTCTTCAAGGCTATTTTAAAGTGTGGTTGCATCCTGTAAAGACTGTTTTTGAGATGCTAAGTATACTGTGACACTAGGCGGCGAGTATTATAAAGGAATACAGGGTAAGGGAACGTGCTTGAACACTGGGCATGAGCAGGAGACAGGCTGGAAGAATAAGCCCTTAAAGAATTGAAGATGAAGCAGGGCACAGTGGCTCATGCCTGTAATTCCAGCACTTTGGGGGGCCAGGGCGGATGGATCACGATGTCAGGACTTTGAGACCAGCCTGGCCAACATGGTGAAACCCCATCTCTACTAAACATACAAAAATTAGCCGGGCATGATGGCAGGCGCCTATAATCCCAGCTACTCAGGAGGCTGAGGCAGGAGAATCGCTTGAAACCAGAAGGCAAAGGTTGCAGTGAGCTGAGATCGCCATTGCACTCCAGACTGGGCCACAAAGCAAAACTCCATCTCAATAAATAAATAAATAAATAAATAAATAAATAAAATAAATATAAAAGAATTGAAGACAATGGACAAAAAGGTGGAAAGGAAGCACGGCCTAGAGTCTTGAAGGTGGACGTTAGCTCTGAGCTGGCATCCCAGCTCCACTTCGACAACTGTGTAACCGGGAACACGTTCGGGTGTCTGAATCTCAGCTGATCGTGAAATACAGATGATATATGCAAAATGCCTATTCTAAACCTGGCACATGGCAAACATGTAAAACCGACAGCTGTAACACTATTGTTGCTGTCACTACTACATCACGAGAGGGGCTGGAGAAGCCTCACAGATGCAGCGGGTGGACAGTGAGGAAAGTCTCCAAGCCACGCCACTAACCTGGACTCCCCTTTCCGATGTCCAGAATTAGAGAGAAATAAAAGTAAGTTTGTATGACTGAAGTGACACACTCAACATCTTAAAACCTGAGCTAAGGTAATGAAACACTGTAAAACTGGACTATGTGCTCTGTAATTCCCTGGTGTATCCACCCAAACCATGTGTGAACACAACCCCTTTTTGACTCGGAGAACAGAGCTTAGCAGTGGTGCGTGGGTAAATATTTTACAGCTAAAATAATCCACCCTGTGCCCGAAGAAAGAACCCAGATACCGTACATAGGACGATGATATTGGCATAATGATCTGGTATACTGCCATCGGCGCTGCCTTATGCTCCCGGGCAGGATGCTAGATGGCTGCTCAGGACATCAGGCTGGAGCCTGATTTCCAGTCCAGAGGCCCATGTCATTCCCCATGCAGATGGCTGAGGCACCGACTCAACTTTACCACATAAACTGTTCCAGCAAACACTTCCTGTACACCAGGGAGGCATGAGGAAGGAGGTCCCCTGTGATCAAGGGAAACCGGGACCTCCGCATGTGCCAGGCTGTTGGCAGTTGCTGATGGGAGAGCACGATTCCTCAGGCAGAGAGGGGGAGCAGATGCCAGAAGTAGAGGGCACAGCAGACGCCGGGGAGCAGGAGTGGAGGCTGGGTATTTCAGGCCAGAGCCATCTGAATTTCACGCATTTTGCAGAATACAACTATGACTATTACAATACAAGATGGAGAGGCAGGTGAGTGACAGACTCCAGAGAATCTAAGTCTCCGCAAGGGCAAAGAGAGAATTTGTAAACTTCCAGGTAGAAAGGGGAAGAGAGGAGGCTGGGGGACTTTGGGATACAGGAAGAAACCATCACTGAAATGATGCTGTGTTACGCTACTAAAGCTCATACTTCTACAGAACAACATTTTGCAATCCCTCCTTGTCTGGCTGCATTTGAAATAAATGACTTTTACTCTCCCAAAATAATCCTTTCTTTTACATAGCTCTGTATGGTCCTGCAGAGTCCTTCCACATTCATTATGCCTTTTGCTCTGGGCTGCAGGTTGGCTGTCATGGGCAGTTTCCAGCAACGGTGTGATATGGCCTTGGACAAGTGAAACGCTCTCTACTCATGTGTAGAATGAGAACGATGGAGGATCGCCAGGACATCGACTAAAGTCTTACAATATTATACTCAGTCTGTCAGCATGGGCAGAAGAAAATTAAATGCTGCTTCAAGCTTTAGGGACACCTCCTGATGAGATCCTTTGGAAGTCCCTGAAATCTAAAACAATTCAGAGATGTTTTTAAAAGGAGTATAGATCTGCAAGTCTCCTACCAACTAACAACAGAGATAGCAAATAAGACTCTAGTTCGGAACATTCAGATAAACATGACAATGAGCAGAGTGATCGTAAAGAACAGAATCTTGAGAACTGGGATTGCCATTGGTCAAATAATCTGATAAATTTCAGATCCAGACAGAGTTATAAAGAAGAGCCCCCTGGCTAGCTCAGTACTGACGAGCTGGTCTTTATATTAAAAGTTCCTTTCTGGGAAGGCCTTCTGTGTCACCCCATGTCAAATTTCTACCCTACTGACATTTTGTATCTCCTTACTTTTTTTTTTTATTCTTGTACTTACCAACTTACCTGCCATCTATTTTATTTTTTTACTTTATTTATTGTCTGTGTCCACAATGGAGTGTAAGATCTCTGAAGGAGGGTCTTGTCTGTTTTGTAGTGATATTTCCTCGACACCTACAACAGGGCCCGACACAGAGCTGACTAGTTCATAAATGAAGCAGACACGTAAAGGCATATGCATACAAAGTTCTGAGGCATATTCTTATCTTGGTGAATCAAAAAGCTGCAGGCAGGGAGACGCAACTCTTATGAGGTTCATATATTGTGAGAACAAAAAACAACAAAAAACAGAAGCCACGTATGGTGGCTCATGCCTGTAATCCTAGCACTTGGGAGGCTGACGTGGGAGGATTGCTTGAGGCCAAGAGTTCAAAGTCAGTCTGGGCAACCTAGCAAGACCCTGTCTCTATAATAATAATAATAATAATAATAATAATAATAATAAAGTTAGCTGGGCATGGTGTCACACATCTGTAATCCTAGCTACTGGGGAGGCTGGGGCAGGAGTATCACTTGACCCTAGGAGTTTGAGGCTGGAGTGAGCTATGACTGTGCCACTGCACTCTGGCCTAAGTGACAGAATGAGATCCTCTCTATAAAAAATATTTAAATTAAAAAGTAAAAGAGCCAGTACTGGGCCTTACTCCAGACCCACTGGCACAGAATCTCTGAAGATGGAGCCTATCCATCAGTTTAACCAAAAAAAAAAAAAAAAAAAAAAGGTATTAAAAAAAAAAAAAAAAAAGTAATGCATGTTCGAGATAGAAATCTTGTAAAACACAGAAAAACAGAAGCAGGCTAAAACAAACACCAATGATAATCTCATCTCTAAAGGGCAACCACAATTAAGTCACTGTCATGTTTCCTTCTGTCTAATCATTTATTAAGAATATTTACCACGGCCAAGCACGATGGCTCACACCTGTAATCCCAGCACTTTGAGAAGGTGAGGTAGGAGGACTGCTTGAGGCCAGGAGTTCAAGAACAGCCTAGGCAACACGGCAAGACACTGTCTCTACAAAAAAAAATGTAAAATTAGCCAGGTAGGTGGCACACCTGTAGTGCTGGTTGTGTGAGAGGCTGAAGTGGGTGGATCACTGGAGCCCAAGAGTTTGAGGCTACAGTAAGCTATGATTGTGGTACAGAACTCCAGCCTGGGCAACAGAGGGAGACCCTGTCTCTAAAACAAGATTGTTTGGCTGCAGGCCACCTGCAGTCCGGGACAGCTTTGAGTGTGACCTAATACAAATTTGTAAGCTTTCTTAAAATATTATGAGTTTTTTTTTTTTTTTTAAGCTCATCAGCTACCCTTAGCATTAATATATTTTATGTGTGGCCCACAACAATTCTTCCAATGTGGCCCTGGGAAGCCAAAAGATTGGACAACCCTGTTCTAAAATAAACAAAAGAATATTTAATACAGTTGAAATCATATTGAATATAAACTTTACATCCTGATTTTTTTTTTTTTACTTATTGTTAAAAATATAAATCTTTTCCTAATGTCACTTGGTTTTCATTGGCAGGAGGACTTAAACCAAGCAAAATTTACCATGGAACCTTGTATCAGGACTTCTGAATCTCAAAGTTGGGCTGCAGATACATTTTAGGAATCTAAGCTCGAAGATGACACAGATGTTCAAAATTTAGTGTACCCCTGGGCACACAACAGACTGTATTTCCCAGCCTCTTTGGAGTTAGCTGTGGCCATGTAATTGAATTCTAGCCGAAGTCATAGGCAACACTCACAGGTTTGGCACATAAGAACCTCCTATCTGTGCTAGTCCACTCTTTTTTCCCTTTTGCCACTGGACACTATCAACAACGTGGTCGTTGGGGACGGCAGAGTCACAAGATGGAAGGAACCTGAATCCCTGAACTCAATGGAGGAGAGTCACCTGCTAACCAGAAACATCCACCTTGAACAAGAGCAAGAAATAAACTTCTGTTGCATTTGAGCCATTAAACATCTTTGAGTCTATTTTTAGCTGTAGCCTAGCTTACTCTACCTAATGCAACCCTCATAACCTTTATTTTCTCTGATAGAATGAGAAAACTTATCAGTCCCTAGGATGAAATAATTGAAGAATATATAAGTTGTTCATTAAACAAGTATTTATTAAACATCTACTACACGCCAGGCATTGTTCTAGGCACTGCAACAATGCTCAAATTTGCTAAAATTCTTGTTTATCTTCATTGAAAGGGACACGGGACAGGGAACATCTTTTCCCAGCCCTGGTTTCATTTCCATAACCCAGGAGCCCTTGATACCGGCTAGTTGGCTTAGAGACTACAGGTGCTCTGGGGTTCCTCACAAGAGAGGAGACTACACGGGACCTCTGACACTGCCCACTCTGGCGGACTGGAAATGAGCAGGGGAGGGAGAAGAACAGGGGCTCTAGAACCTGGCATCGGGAAAGCTGGCAGAGCCAGCTGTCTGGGGGCATGTCTAGGGCAGGCAAACTGGGGGGAAATGGGGCTGCTGTTCACACATGCTCATATGTCATTGTCCAAAAACGGAATGGAGTTAAATCTCAGAGCAGTCAAATAACCGGGCTCTGCTCATGCCTTGCCAAAAAACACAAGCCTACATTTCCAACAGGCAAGTAATAAACTAGATTCGGCCCTCTTCCAGGATTTCTGGCTTTTGGCAGGACAGTGCTGGTGCAAAGGAAGTGTGGGGCCAGGCCCAAGGAAGCCCTGTGCAGCATACCTTACAGTGCGCCGAACCAGAAGCAGCCCACTCCCCACTTGGATTTCCTGCCACCCAGGGGACCAGTTATATTTCTTACAGAAAAGAAAGGTTGCCCAAAGGACAAGAAGCGGGGAAACTATAATTACATGGTAAGGTTTCAACCTGGAATTTATGCCAGAATCACTTGTGACATTCTATGGGAACATAAAATTTTCTTGAAATGTCTTGCCTCAGTATTTCAGCAAAAAGAAGCCGACATCTCAATGTTCTTGTCAAAATTTGTAGTTTTGCAACAGATACTCCCAATTCATTTTATAATTTCAGGTCAAGAAAGCAGCAACTGAAGCCAAAATATGTTTAAAAGCGGCCACAGGACTCTAACAATGTTGTCATTTAAAGGAGATTCGGTTCACAGTGTCAGGGCGACAGCAACAGTTTCACCTGGCCAATAGCTCACGCTAACCAGGCTTTTAACCGAAGGAGCTCAAAGTGAATGCTAAGGCCAATTCAGACACTGATGCTCTGTGCATCACTCGGAACAACTCAATTAATCGGGATCAATCTCTCCCCCTGGGAGGACACACAGTACAGGAAGTCAGGTCAAATGCTTGGAAAATGACTCCAGCTGGGTCTTAAACATTACAGCACCGTTGACAGAAAGAAATCCCTGCCCAGCCCTGTGTGCAGGCCCATGAAGGGCAACTCCCGTGCATTCTTTCAAACACCAGTGGAGGACTTACCAGGTGAAAAAGGAATAACCAAAAATGAAATGAAGGACTCCAAAGAGGCAGAACGTAAGTAGTATGGTGCAGTGGAAAAGATGACTCACCTTCTAATACCATCTTGGTCATTAACTAATAGAAAGATATCTGGCAAATCCCATGTACACTCAAAGGTCCTTGGTTGCTTTATTTGCACAATGAAAGGGCTAAATCAGAGAAACCTCAGGGCCTTTCTATAATCTTGTGTAATCGCATGGCTTTCCAAGGATTGCAATTTTTTTCTTACCGGTTCATTTGAACCCCCTCCATGCTTCACACTGGTTTACAGCAATACAGTATGCTTATCAATGCATCTAAGAATTAAAACAGGAGTTACCAGAATCATATCATGAATGTACTCTCAAGGCCTTTAAGCAAGCACACAGGAACTGTAACAAAATAAACCTTGTGGCTTTATCTTAGTTACGAAGGTGTTCTAATCTGTGAACATATTTACCCACCCACTGACAGCAACTAGAATGAGGCCGAAAGAAGACCCAGGGCAGTGACAAGAGAAGCTCCAAAAGTCTGTGCTGCATCTTCCTGGGGCTGCGGATTTGCCACCGGCCTCGTCCCTCGCCCCCAGGAAAACCACACCTGGGGAGGAAGCACACTCCTTTCTTGTTGGCCTTTCGGTTACCCTACATTTCAATGATAGATGTAACCTAAAACAAAGTGTCTGTCAACTTGAATCCTTAACTAGAAATGAGGCAATATACAGGAAATCCCCCAAATCAGAGGCAGCCATGTATCCACAGCCTAGAAGCCAAGGACTAATGGTTTGCCACCATCCAGCTTCACATTTCTCAAGACCCATGTTCCCCAGGCACGAGTATGCTATCCACAAAGCAGAATAAACAGTAAAAGTCACTACAGAAATTCCAAAAACTACATATTCGTGGCACGAAAGAAATCCTGCAGGGTTTGAAGGAAACCACAGTGGGCTAAAAAAAAAAAAAAACTTTTTTTTTTTTTGTGCCTTGCCTCTATTTAGTTCTTATACTTGGGTTGTTAAGAGCCGAGCTTAAAATCGGGCAATATTTAGACAGCTGCTGGTACCAAGTAATTTCATATGGGCCAATTCATGGCAATTAGGATAGGCCTTTCTCCTTAGTCATCATTTCTATTTAAAGCAATAACAAGAGCTAACACTACAGTGTCTAACTACATGGCAGGTGTGGTCCCTAGTACTGAACCAAGAACAACTTATTGAACCCTCACGAAAACCTGAGGTGGATGTCATTCCGTTCTCACTGAACGGAAAAGGAAACTGAGGCTCAGAAGAATTAAGGGGCTTGCCTGAGGTCACACAGCTAGTCAGAGATGGAGCCAGGATTGAACCTTGGCAGTGTGGCTCTGGATTTTACACTTAGAACCACTTTGCCAGACTGTCCGCAAATACAAGTTGCCCTGCCTCAGCTGAGCCCTCAAGGCCTTATGGCACTCATGACTGTATCCAGTCACCATGACCACTCAACAAATGACCCCCCTCTTCTCCACAGAGGATACACAAGCTGCTGGGTGTGACTGATCTGTGCCGGGGACCCTTCTGCCGTAAGCTTGCCTGCGCCCTATCTGTTCTCTCAAAACCAATGTCCCACAGGGCTCCAACTCTTGCCTCCTCAGGGATCTCGCTCCAAGAATCCCCCTTTCTCCTTCATCTTTGATCTTGTCTCTTCTGCCTCTTCCCCCTCATCCTGTAAACATGTTCCAGTGCACCACCTGCAAAACAAAAATTCCCCTTTGATCTTCATCCACTTTTAATTTAATTTTGGCCACTACCTCACCGTGTGACCTGGGCAAAGTGCTTACTTTCTCTAAAAGGCTTTAATTTCTGCATCTGAATAATGAGAGCACTGGACCAGAGGGTCTCTAAGGTCCTTCCAATTCCAACCTTCCGTGGTTCCGAATGCAGAGATTTCTCTGAGCAAGCTCACCGAAACTCCGGCCAGTTTCTTCATCGTCCCTGAAGCCCCGAAGTTAATTTTCTTCTAAGACTGCCAAGCTGTTAGCCTGCAGCAATGCCCCCCTCTGCCTCTCATTTCCCAACTCCTGGGTTTTTTTTCCCAAATATCTAGCTTAAACCCCGTCTGCTCCAGGATATCCTGATCATTAACTCTTACAGAGCTTTAGTTATAAATCACAAATGAGCACCCCCTTCAACAGTGCCTTTTTCATACTTCTGTTCTGTGTATCTTCATTCCCTCATCGAGGCTAAACTCTCAAAGAGCAGGGACCAGGTTACATGTCTCTGGAACCCCCAAAGGACCTCCCACTAGGTGGGTCTGCAATAGCTGCTCAACAGTGCTGGCTGAGGGGCCATCCTATCGCCGTTAAAGAAACCAGTAGTCAAGGTACGTCACTAGACTCCCTGATTGTAAAGTAAATTACCTCCATTCTTCTCCCTCACATGCACAAGTCTATAAACATAAACTTTTCATTCAAGAGCATCATCCAAATTTAACATAAGGAAAGCTTAGCCAACTCTCTGATTTTCTTTTATCTGAATCAGAAATAGTTATAGCCATGTTTCCCTTTGATGCAGACTTAAGTGATCACAGGTACTGTCATCTTAGGGACCTCTAGGTGGTCCCGGTTCTATACTTCCACTAACAGACATTCTCCATGGTTATTAAGTTCCCTCACTTTTCAACACATAGTATTATGTTACTTCCTCACCTTTCCAACCAAATTTCCAGGAAACATCTGGAATAATATCAGAGAGTTGGTGTTTGATCAAAATGACATCCTCTGCTTTACTCATTTGGAAGTGACTAATTTCAACCCTTAGGTCTGAAGTGAACATAGACGGATGGATATGATTCAGGACTTTGCTAATACTCACCACCAGAGATACAACGGACACATTACACCACCAATGAAAGCCCCAAAACTGTGCTCATCTCCTCTGCCCAAGCGCCCTGCTGGCTATTGCTCGGTACTGTGAGTGCTGGTCTCTGTTTTGCAATAGTCCTGGGTAACGACTGACTATTCAAAGTGAATCCCAAAGTTCTTCAAACAGAATTTCAAACTGTTTATTTTTTGAGACAGGGTCTTGCTCTGTCGCCCAGGCTGGAGTGGAGATCTCAGCTTACCGCAACCTCTTCTCATCTCCCAAGTAGCTGGGAACACAGGCACACACCTCCATGCCTGGAATTTTTTTTTTTTTTTTTGGTCTTTTTTGTAGAGATGAGGTTTCACCATGTTGCCTAGGCTGGTCTTGAACTCCTGGGCTCAAGCAATCCGCCTGCCTTGGCCTCCCAAAGTGCTGGGATTATAGGCATGAGCCATGTCGCCTGCCAAACTCAGTTTATTTTTAAATGAATGCTCCAAAACACTGGTTCTCACCTGGTTACATATTAGAATCACCTACTGCACCTTCATAAATAACAATACCCAACATCCCACTGCCCCAACCCTATCACCCTTCAAAGATTTTGATCTAATCTGTTTGGAGTGAGACCCAGACATTAGTCTTTTCTTAACAGCACCTCAGCTATACTGAATGAATTAAGGTATCATTGTTAAATATTTTAGGTATACAGCATTGTGACTATATTTTTCAAAAGGACTGAGTCATTCATTTGTGGAATTACTGGTAAAATTCAAAATAAGGTCTCCATTTAATTGTTAGTAATTTCCTGGTGATCACTGTATGAAGCTTATGTAAAGTGTTAACTTTAGGGCAAGCTGCATGGGGCAGGGTATATAGGCACTCTCAAATTACTTCTGTGACTTTTCTCTAAGTCTAAAATTAATTCAAATTTAAAAGTTATTTTTAAAAAGAATCCTTCACTTTTAAAGATATATACTTAAATATTTATGAATGAAATCATGTCTGGGGATTTACTATAAAATATGCAGTTGGGGGTGGCAGGGAATAGGGATACGGATGAAACAGGAGTATTTGCAAGTTGATGATTGTAGTGGCTGGTAATGAGTACATGAAGGTTCACTGTGTTACTCTGTCTTCTTTTACTCTGTCTTCTTCAGTATATGTGTAAAATTTCCCCTCATATATATGGGAGGAAAAAATTTCTGAGTAATTTTAACATGTAGCCAGGGCTGAGAAACACTGCTCTCAAGTCTTGAAAATGTGGTATAATAGAAGCTCTGTCTGGTATTTCCAGCTATAAAACACTTTCCCCAGCTCTCTGATATACAACTAGTCAGTTAATCTCTCTGTACCATACTTTGCTAAACTGCAAAACAACAGATATGGATTAGAGGGTTTTTGTTGTTGTTGTTGTTGTTGTTGTTGTTTTTTGAGATGAAATCTGGCTCTGTCGCCCTGGTTGAAGTGCAGGGACATGATCTGGGCTCACTGTAACCTCCACTTTCCGGGTTCAAGCGATTCTTGTGCCTCAGCCTCCCAAGTAGCTGGGACTACTGGCATGCACCACCACACTTGGCTAATTTTTGTATTTTTAGTAGAGACGGTGTTTCACAAAGTTGGCCAGGCTGGTCTTGAACTTAAAGGACTTTTTAAAAAGAATAAGCACTAAAAAGCCAATTTATTATTATTCTAAGATCTCCTCTCTGAGCATTAATGTCATAGTTAATTAACTTCTAGCACAACAATAAAAAATGGTAAAGTCTGGCTGGGGGCCGTGGCTCACACCTGTAATCCCAGTGCTTTGGAGGCTGAGGCAGGAGGATCGCTTGAGCTCAGGAATTTGAAAACATCCTAGACAACATAGCCAGGCATGATGGCATATACCTGTAGTCCTAAGCTAGTCAGGAAGCTGAGGTTGGAGAATCGCTTCTGCCCAGCAGTTCAAGGTTGCAGTGAGCTATGAATGTATCACTAAACACCAGCCTCGGCGACAGTATGAGGCTCTGTCTCTAAAAAAATTAAAAAGGTAAAGTCTTACGTCTACAATAGCATTTCCCAAAGAATGTTCTAAAATCACTACTTTATGGGATGTTAATAGATGTTCCCTAAGATAAGTGTTCTGAGGTCAAATAAGTTTCAAAAGTCTGGCTTTCTTTACTGTGAGACTCCTAAGAACTTTAAATGAAATAATATGCTTTGTGATTTTACAAGCGGTGGTGAGGGAATATGCAAAACGTTTGACCTTCTTTACATGGGACTAGTTTTGTAGAACTTATTTTAGAAATAGTGCTTAAGACCACTGGTTCCCACATCCCAGCTAACAGAGGGTGGCATCAGTATCATTTGGTAACCTTATGTATTAGTCTGTTCTCACGTTGCTCATAAAGACATACAAAAGACTGGGTAATTTACAAAGGAAAGAGGTTTAATTGACTCACAGTTCCACATGGCTGGGGAGGCGTCACAATCATGGTGGAAGATGAAGAAAGAGCAAAGTCACATCTTACATGGTGGCAGGCAAGAGAGCTTGTGTAGGGGAACTCGCCTTTATAAAACCATCAGATCTCGTAAGACTTATTCACTATCACGAGAACAGCATGGGAAAGAGCCTCCCGAAGGATTCAATTACCTCCCACCAGGTCCCTCCCATGACGTGTGGGAATTACGGAAGCTATAATTCAAGAGGAGATTTGGGTGGGGACACAGCCAAATCATATTATCTTACTAAAATAATGATGATTCACAAACCACACCTAGACATACTGGGAGGAGGGGAGAACTAAGTATTAAAACAGACAAAAAACCCACATGATGCCAATGAATAGTCATGTTTGGAAATTAAAGCTTGGTAGACCATAATATAGTAAAATAAGTTTATAATATCTGCAAAGCCACATCAATGAAAAGCAATATCAAAGGTCATGTTTAATAGTTTTCCAAATAATAGTATTTAACCCATGAGAGAAGAGTATATGCATGCAACATTTTATGAAAGCTAAGTACTAAAATGTTGGAGACGTTGGCAAATTTAAATCTGCCAATACAACTAATGACTACTTTGTAGTCTCAAGGATGTACTACCTCCATTGCTAAATAAAAATTGTTAATCTGCAGTGATTCTTGCCCCATTGCTTGTTTCTCCATGTCCATCATCTTCTCTCACCAGAGTTAAAGGGCCATGTTGTTATAACAAATCTGGGAGTGCCATTCACATAAGTGGTTTCTCCAATAAACAGCTCCTAACATTCCCTTGATATTACAGTACATCGAGGTGTCAGAAATACAAAGCTTTTCTTGACTGAAAACTTCGGAAAATGTATTCACTTATTCCTTTGTGCCCCTAGAACTGTGCTGTGCAGCAGCTGGTCAATGATACATTTAAGTGCTTAAAGGAAGTACCTATTTACTGCGATTGATAATTATACAACATTTGTAGCATGCTCTTCAGTTTACTAAGTACTTTCACATGAATTACATTGCTTCTTTCCTTTAAAAACTTTGCGGGTTAAATAGGCGTAATTGTTTCCATAAAACCATTAAGAATCACTGGAGCTTTTCGTATCAAGACTCCTGCTTTGAAAGAAATTATAATGTACCGGGAAACAAAATATAAATTACACACAGGAAACGATTACAGTCAATTCAAAGATAGAATGGTGGCTAGAGCAAATTAGTATGGCAAGACTTTACACAAACTAATAATAGCTAACACTTACTGAGCAATCTGTCACTCAACCCTTGGGGTAAGTTACTACTATTAGCCCCATTTTTCACATGAGGAAACTGAGACAAAGAGAAGGAAGTTAAGCAACTTGGCCAAGCAAATCGGTGGTGATCACGATTCAAACTGTAAATTAGCCCAGCTCTGTGGACCACTATTTCATCATCACATTTTACTGCTAGGAAAAAGCAATCTCCTCAAAGCAATAGTGACAAATGTCAAGTTTTAAGATGGCATCCAGAGTTGCAGAGAATCATAATAACCAGTCAGCAATGTTATTTTCCCGGAGCACATTACCTCTTTGATACGTTTAACCAAAGCATTCTGGTCAAAAGCAACAGCCTCTGCACACTGATGCAGGTGATCTTGATATCGGAGGCAGAGCTGCAACACCTGCTGAGAGTCCAGTTTCTCCAATTTGGCATTTGTTGGGGAAGTCTGGCCACTCAATAGCCCTTCGAAGGAGAAAAAAATGAAATTAAATTAAAATGACTGCTAACAAACTTGTGAATAAAGTAGTTTAATAAGTTCACTGAAGACAGGGTAAGACTTCAATTTAATCTTCCATCTTTTGCTATATGTTAATGACAATCATTGCAATTATTATTTATGAAGCATCTGTTATGTGCCAAGCACTTTTGCTAACTGCTTCCTGTGCACTATTTTTCATATTCACAACTGCCCTGGAAAGTGAGGTATTATTAGCTCCATTTACACAGGAGGAAGCCAAGACGCAGAGAAGTTAAGTAACTTTCCAAAAGTCGCATAGCTAGTGAGTGGTTTCTCCAAGAACAGAGCTCCTGACCTTATCACCTCACTTCAAGGTACTAGGAATATAAATCCCGTATTAATTGAACATGTGGGCTGGGCGCGGTGGCTCACGCCTGTAATCCCAGCACTTTGGGAGGCCGAGACACGCGGATCACGAGGTCAGGAGATCAAGACCATCCTAACACGGTGAAACCCCATCTCTACTAAAAATACAAAAATCAGCCAGGTGCGGTGGCGGGCGCCTGTAGTCCCAGCTACACAGGAGCCTGAGCCAGGAGAATGGCGTGAACCCGGGAGGCGGAGCTTGCAGTGAGAGCAGATCTCACCTATGCAACAGAGCAAGACTCTGTCTCAAAAAAAAAAAAAGAAAAGAAAAGAAAATGCGTGAATATAATTTTTTAAAATAATTAAAATGGTTTTCTGAAAAACTGAGAAAAAGAAATCAAAGGTATACAGAAACTGCTAGGAGATGCTAAAATGAAGACATTTAACAAGTAAACAGACTGTCAGCTAACAGGCCAGAAACTCATTCTTTACATTTTCTTTCAACACCAGTTTAGCCATGCAGCCATTAATCTCCCCTGTATTTGCACAGAGGATTATATTTTCATAGGTATGTAGCAGGGCAATTAATAGCATTTTCAGGAGAAGAAATCAATTGAAGAGGCCAAATGATGCCCACATTCACAAAGCAAAGCCCAGTCTAGAAATTAAGCCTATTGCTTTCTGCCAAAGAAACAATTCTCAATTATCAGAACCCCTACACTCTCAAAAATTACCAAGGACCCCAAAGAGCTTTTATGTGAGTTATATCTTTTGATATTAACCTATAAAAATTAAAACGGAGAACATTCTTAAATATTATATCATTTAAATATAATGATAACCCCTTTATACATTAACAAAAATAACATTTTAAGGAAAATACTCTTCCAAAACAAAAAAGTGAAATGATGCCACTGGTTTATTTTTTTAAATGCCTTTTTAATGTCTGCCTTAATAGAAAACAGCTGGAATCTCATAGCTGCTTCTGCATTTAATCTGTTGCCATTTCACATCATTGAGCCTCTGGAAAACTCCACTGGACACTTGTGTAAGAGAATGAGCATGATTTGCAAATAATGTCTAAGTATTATTACAAAAATAGTTTTGACTTCAGAGATTCCCTAGCAGGGTCTTGGGGATCCCAGTGATCCCCCTACCATATGCCAGGCCACTCTGTCTCACAGCAGAGCCAATGCTACAGCATAAGGAACACAGAATACATATGACAGTAGGTCACGTGCAGGGCACAGCAAAGCTCTTCTTTTTTTTTTGAGACAGAGTCTTGCTCTGTTGCCCATCTGGAGTGCAGTGGTGCGATCTCAGTTCACTGCAACCTTGACTTCCTGGACCCAAGCCTTCCTACCTCAGCCTCCAGAGTAGCTGAGACCACAGGCACTCGTTACCACACCCAGCTAGTTTTTGTATTTTTAGTAGAGATGGGGTTTTGCTGCCCAGGTTGGTCTCAAACTTCTGGGCTCAAGCGATCCTCCCGCCTCAGTGTGAGCCACCTCACCTGGCCAAAGCTCATCTTGGGAACCCTTCCCCACTGTCCCCAACCACCAACATCCACCCCACACTGTTCTGATATATTAGAGCTGAAGCCAGTATTCTTTCCCTCCAGACAGGCTGTACGAAGGGCTACCCAGCGGGGCTGTCCCAGAGAATCCTGGGAAATGATGGTAGATGCTCTCAGATCTTCTGAGACAGAGCAGAGTACAGGGCTGGAACCCAAGGCACTGCTAGGCTCCTCCACATTCCACTGCTCAGCTGCTGCACTGCAAGTCCTAACACAGGAGAGCACCAGTTACTTGAACTGAACCTGCTTCCAGGCAGTATGTTTTGGTGAATCCAGTATTAGCAGAAATTGGGACTTTTTAATTGAAATTTTTATTGAGATCCTATGTACAGGATCCCGTGCGCCCTTTACCCAATTTCCCTCAATGGTAACATCTTGTAAAACTATGGTACAGTATCACAACCAGGATATTGACATAGATATAATCCATATATATAATCTGATCTTATTCAGATTTCCTACCCATCCCTCCCTTTTTTGGTTTAGAGATGGTATCTCCCTTTGTTGCTGAGGCTGGCCTCAAACTCCTGAGCTCAAGAGATCCTCCCACCTCGGCCTCCCAAGTAGCTGGGACTACCAGAGTATGCCGCTGCACCTGGGCAGATTTCCTTTTTTTTTTTTTGAGACACGGTCTCACTCTGTCTTCCAGGTTGGAGCACAGTGGAATGATCTCCTCAGCTCACTGCAACCTTGTTCAAGCCATCTTCACGCCTCAGGCTCCTGAGTAGCTAGGATTACAGGCATGTGCCACCATTCCTGCCTAATTTTTGTATTTTTTAGTAGAGACAGGGTTTCACCATGTTGGCCAGGCTGATCTCAAACTCCTGACCTAAGGTGATCCGCCTGCCTCAGCCTTCCAAAGTGCTGGGATTACAGGCATGAGCCACTGTGCCCGGCCCAGATTTCCTCATTTTATTTGCACTCATTTGTGTCTGTATTTAGTTCTGTACAACTTTTCCCCATACACAGGTTCATGTATTCACCACTATGGTCAGATGCTGAAAAGTTCCATCACCACAAAGATTTCTTGTGCTGCTTTTATAACTAGACCTACCCCACTCTTCCTCTCATCCCCCTCTCCATCTTTAAAACACTGTTAACCATTAATCCGTTCACCATTTCTAACATTTTGTCCTTTCAAAAGTGTTATATAAATGAAATAATACATCATGTAAGCTTTTGGGATTGGATCTTTTTATTTGCCCAACATAAAACTTTAGAGATTTGTCTATGTTGTTGATATATCAGTGGTTAATTCTTTTTTTAATTCTGAGTAGTATTCCATGGTATACATGTATCAGAGTTTGTTTCACCATTCACCCACTGGAGGACATCTGGGTTGTTTCCAGTTCGGGGCTATTACAAGCAAGTCTGCTGTGAGCTGTCATGTACAGGTTTTTGTGTAAACAGAAGTTTTCATTTCTCTGGGATAAATGCCCAAGAATGCAACTGCTGGGTCATATGGTAATTTCATGTTTAGTTTTATAAGAAACTGTCAGTTTCCCAGAGTGCCTGTACCAAGAAAATGGGAATTCTACAGACCACTAAAATCTCCTAACAAAACTATCAAGGGCTACCCTATCACTGACGAGAAATACATTTCCAGGAATGCAAACTTGGGGGAAGATACCAAAAGTGTTTTGCTGTCAATCCGAAATTGAAAGAGGAAAAGAGGAAGGAGGCACCATGGAAAAAGGAATGAATGATTGTGTGCCATTAATAGTGAACCAGGATAACGCAAAAGCCATAAAGGAAACAGTGATAAATTCAACAATACACAAACCAAGACTCCTCATGACAACAAACACAAGTTAAAATTTAAAATACAAAAAGAATACCCCAAATCTGGGGAAAATTAAAAACCTGCAGAGACCCCAGGAAGCCTTTTTCCTCCTATTGTGATAACTCATATCACATAGGGTAAACTTCCTAATATATAAAAAGTGCCTAGAAATTGGCAAATAAGGCTGGGCAGGGTGGTTCACACCTGTAATCCCAGCACTTTGGGAGGCTGAGGCAGGCAGATCACCTGAGGTCAGGAGTTCAAGACCAGCCTGGCCAACACGGTGAAACCCCATCTCTACTAAAAATACAAAAAGTAGCTGGGCGTGGTGGCGTGCGCCTGCAGTCCCAGCTACTTGGGAGGCTGAGGCAGAAGACTCTCTTGAACCCGGAAGGCAAAGGTTGAAGTGAGCCAAGATCGCGACTCCATCTCAGGAAACGAAAGGAAAGGAAAAGGAAAGGAAAGGAAAGGAAAAGGAAAGGGAAAGGGAAAGGGAAAAGAAAAGGAAAAGGAAAAGGAAAGGAAAGGAAAAAGAAAAGAAAAGAAAAGAAAAGAAAAGAAAAGAAAAGAAAAGAAAAGAAAAGAAAAGAAAAGAGAAGAGAAGAGAAGAGAAGAAAAGAAAAGAAATTGGCAAATTAAAAATTAGCAAAAGGGCCGGGCGTGGTAGCTCACGCCTGTAATCCTAGCACTTTGGGAGGCCGAGGTGGGCAGATCACGAGGTCAAGAGATCAAGACCATCCTGGCCAACATGGTAAAACCCCGTCTCTACTAAAAATACAAAAATGAGTTGGGCATGGTGGCAGGCGCCTGCATTCCCAGCTACTCAGGAGGCTGAGGCAGGAGAATCACTTGAAACCACAGGCGGAGCTTGCAGTGAGCCGAGATCATGCCACTGCACTTCAGCCTGGGCAACAGAGCGAGACTCCATCTCAAAAAAACAAAAACAAAAAAACAAAAACATTAGCAAAAGAAAGATGAACAAAAGATATGAAAAGATATTTCACAGAAAAGGAAATACCAATACCTCAACTATAAAAAAAAAATGCACAACCTCACTTATAGTAAGAAAAACAAATGGAAACTTTACCGCAAGCCCATTTTTCACCTGTCAAATCAGTAAAAATGAAAAGCATGAAAAATACTTTGTAGGTGGAGCTGTGAGGAAACTGGCTTTGCTGCTTAGCGTGTAAGTTGTTAACACCATATGGAGGAGGGCAACTTGGCATGGATAACAAAATTACAAATGCATAGCCTCTGATGCAACAACTTCACCACTAGGAATTTACACACACAGTAGCACACATGCTAAATGATGTCTAATGTATATACAAGAGTGTTCACTGCAGCAGTGATTGTAACAGCAAAGGTCAGCAAACACAGCAATGTCCCGGAATAGAGGGTTTGTTAATTAAATCAAGGTAAATCTATAAATGGTATTACATGAACAAAGAAAAGAATGAGGGCGCTCTCTATGTACTTACATGGAAAAAAATCTCCATAAGACATAATTTTTTTTAAAGGTATATAGATGCATAGAGTGTGCTATCATTGCATAAAAATGGGGGTTGGGGTGCAAGTAAATAAGAGTATACATTCATATTTGCTTATATTTACCTAAATAAACTCTGAAATGACATATAAGAATTACATGGAGGCAAGGGGTAAGGAGGGGGAATTTCATAGTATATTTTTAACAGAACTTTTTAAACCAAATGAATGCATTTCCCCCCTTAAATATTTTTTAAATAAATAAACTCATTTTAACAAAAAGTAGCTGAGGTCTTTCCTCATCTATGAGTAAGACCTTTAGAGGCAGTTCTCCCTTCTTCACCCATCCCAAGTGCCCCCTACTGTACAAGTAAAAACCTCATCTTTAATTCTCACCAAAGTTCATATGGCCGAACACATCTTAAAACATTTTCTCGGCTGGGCATGGTGGCTAATGCCTGTAATCCCAGAACTTTGGGAGGCCGTAGCACGAGGTCAGGAGATCGAGACCATCCTGGCTAACATGGTGAAATTCCGTCTCTACTAAAAATACAAAAAACTTAGCCGGGCGTGGTGGTGGGTGCCTGTAGTCACAGCTACTCGGGAGGCTGAGGCAGGAGAATGGTGTAAACCCAGAAGGCGGAGCTTGCAGTGAGCCAAGATCATGCCACTGCACTCCAGCCCGGGGACAGAGCAAGACTCCATCTCAAAAAAAAAAAAAATTTCTCTAAAGTGATTAAAGTGGTATAACAAACGATGAGCTGGTTGAAGACAGGGACCACATTTTGCTTATCTTTTATCTCATGTCCAGTATAGCACCTGGTACACAAAATGTTCTCTTACCCTAGTAAGAGTATGCAGTGCTATTGCTGGAATTCCAAGGAAAGCATAAGTCTAGGAAGATATTAGGAGGAAAAAGGCTTCTCAGGGTCTCTGTAGGCTGCATATATGCCTAAGAGTGAGTCCTTGTCTCAGTCTGAATCTGCTCTTCTAACATGCATGAGGAAGCTCTTCCACGCTTCAGAAGACATTTGGGAGCCTGAATTGCAGAATGAGGTGGAGGAAGGCTACAGGGCCACCCCAAGCTGTCAGGTGGCTCAAGCAGAGGGCCCAGAAGCCAACCTTAGCTCACAAAACAAAACTCTCACTTCTACCTCTTGAGAAAAAGGTGGACGGTGAGGGAAATGAGCGAAGTAGGAGGGGGATTTTGAGAAGGCTGCCAGGTCTAACAGGCACACTAGGATGTTCCAATTAAGTTGCCTAGCCAACTTCAAAATCAAAGGAATTACACTTTAAGTCATTCTTATAAATCACAATTGCACCCTCCCTCTAACCATCTAAAAACAAAACGCAGGTGCATGAGTCTATCCTCAGAATGTGCTTCCTTGACTCATAGGAATCTCCATAAACCCACCGCAAATCCTGCCCCAGGTCATAGAAGGAGCAAGACAGGACAGAGAAAATGAGAAGATGGGCCACATTTTCCATTCCTGAAGCAACAAAGTTGTGGCAACCCAGGCAAACTCTAGAGGCATTGGATACAATGTTTTCCCATCACCCTCCTGTGCCAGGAAACCATCTCCTTCTAGTATTGATAGCTACGCCTCTCCTGCATCTTCTGAAAGTAGAGAGAGGACAGAAAGCTGGGTAAATTCAGAGATGGTAAATTTTGTCATTTTGAGGAGACCATAAACTGCCAGCCCTCTGAAGTGTTTCATTCTGAATGCACATTAAGATTTTTTAAATTTTTGGAATGCTTTCAATGAGTTGTCCACTTGCCTGTTTGCTCAGTCCCCACCATCTCCCTCCTGTCTAATGCCCGGCAGCTCCACTCACCCATATTACCCGCCTGGCCTCTGCGGGCCTCTGGATTTATACTCCTATTTTAATTATTTCCTACCAACTCCAATAATTACCTAAACCCTTACCATTAATAGAACCACATACCACCCTTGAAATTATTTTTTGTATAGTTTTATAAATGTTATTTATACTTAGGATTTTTCTGCTTTACCCTTTATTATGAAAATTTTTAAATGTAGAAAAGTAGGGAAAAAATGTATACCCAAATACGCACCATCTAGATTCAACAACTAATATTTTGTCATATCTACTTCATCTCACTATATAATTTTTTTCTTTTACTGAGCCGTTATAAAAACCATAACATCATGACACTTCACTCCTAATATGCCATAAAGAAGAATGTTGATCTATGTACTTATGGTTAGTTTTTCATGTTAAAGAGAAGAAGTTTCTAAATTACATGTTCCTTACAGTTAAGGAACAGGGCCATTGCCTTCAGTTTTCTACTTCTTTAGTTTAACACGGTGATGCAACCAAAGATGTTTATTGAGTTAAAAACCTGATCTAACAGATTCCATATATTTAGGGTTAGGTTTGCAAATGGTAAATACTGGAGATATTTCCTAAGATCCTGTTTAAACCACTTTGTCTATAAAAGAACGAGGAGTAGCCTCCAGGGAGTGAGTGAAGACCAAGACTGAATATTCCATAGATCCAGCAAACTACCATCTGTACCCACCTCTTTGTGTAAAGTGTTGAGTGGAAAAATCATCAGGGTTAGAAGTGTGGGAAATATTCTGCTGAGTGATCTTTTTCATTCTGAAATGTCAGGTGGGAGGAAACCCCCAGTTTTTCTATAGCACAGTGCAGAGCCACATAATACCAAACCGAATTCCTTAACTCTGAGAGGCTTAGATACTTCTCGGACTAGAAATCAGTATTACAAATACTGGGGCACATAACAAGCTCCATTTCCTGCTACAGAATCCAGGAAGCAGAAATTAAATATAACTTTGACAAAAGTTACTGTGAAGGTACAATTAAACATCAGATTCTGAAAAAAGAAATTCCCCTGTATGGACTGAATGTTTGTGTTCCCCCAAATTTCCTATGTTGAAATCCTAATCCCCAGTGTAATGGTATTAGGAGGTGGGGACTTTAAAGGGTGAGTATATCATGAATGTGGAGGCTTCATGAATGGGACTAGTGTCACTAGAAGAAGAGACATGAGAGCCTCCCTTCACTCTTTCTGTTCCCAGCCATGTAAGGCCACAGCAAGACGATGGCCATCTGCAAACCAGGGAGCAGGTCCTCGGCAGAGGCAAAATTGCCGGCACCTTGAACTTGGATTTCCCAGCCACCAGAACTATCAGAGATAAATGCTTGTTGTTTAAGCCACCCAGTTTATGGTATTCTGTTATAGCAGCCCAAACTGACTCTGATACCCCCAAAACTAATAAGAAATTTATTTTTGAGTCTATTGGTCATAGTATATTTCAAAGATAAAAGCATTTAAGCTATGTGTATCCTTTACTTAAACTCTAGTTTCCAAAGGCACTCCCTTCTCTTCTTAAAGAAAAGGAAAGTCTAAAAACATCTTCCCAACTTAGAGAGAATTTTGTGATGTGTGTTAGTGACTGATTCCTTCAGGATACTTAGAAAAAGGGTGGTTTCTAAAGTGGATTTCTTTTGAACTTTTGTCCCCACTCTGTCACCTCAGAGGAGTACTAACCTCGAAGGGGCAATGGCAAACATCATTGCTTTGGTTAAACCATGTGGCAGAAGAAACAGCAAGTGCAGAACAAGCCCCATGTAAGATGCTCACCCACCACAACGTTTGGTGAGGATACAAACATTTCTCCCAGGACCTCCGAAGCCCACCAGAGGGCAAGAAAGAGGAACTTTTTAATGGAGGCAGCATGGAAAAAGCTGAATTCAGCTCCTCTATTTATTAGCTGCGTGCATCTGAACAATTTACCCTACAGCTTTGAGCCTCAATTTTCTCATATGTAAAAGCAAGATAATAATCACGTCTCTTCTAGGGTTTGCCTAGCACACAATAGGATTTTGATAAAACTCTGTTCCCTTTATTCTTGCATTTCTTAAGTCTCAGAGAAGTAAAGAGTTCAAGGGAATTTGTGGTAAGCAATGAAAAGCACTTCATCCTTCTATGTTAGGCACCCATTTGGCACTAATTTATGGTACCAAAGAAGCAAGAACAGAGGATGTCACACCCAAAAGTAGACACAGCATTTCCAAAGGTCATCAGCATCCACAAACAACACACCTCAGTGTCTTCAAGGGATCCTGTTCACTGCTATAAAATTAGCATTTCACAATCTCTACCTTTTCCTCTCAAATAATTACGTAAAATGGAGTAGGCTGTAGTTACCAACTACTTCATAGGCAGAGGTGAGAGGATTGCTTAAGCCTAGAAGTTCAAAGCCAGCCTGGGCAATACAGCAAGATTCTCTGTCTCTTATTAAGTAAATCTTCAACTGCTCATCCACCCTAACAATTTTACAGGCTTGCTCTCTGTTTGAACTTACCGGACTAGGGAAGAGAGACAGCACGGTATAATGAAAAAGTGTGGAGTCAGGTAGACCTGGAATTGGAATCCAAGGATTGCCATTTACTACCTGTGTGATGTTGAGGGAGTCTAAATTTAACTTCCCTTAATTCAAATCCTTCATCTGTAAGTGTGACATGTATTAAAGGAGTATGACGGGAATTATATAAAGTTATGCCTACCGCAGCACCTAGCACAGAGGAGGCGCACAATTCGTATTAATTTCCTCACTGTTCCAAAGTCCCCAATCACCAACTGTAGCAGTCAATTAAGCAGGCTTTCAAAACCTGGCTGTATGACTGGCCTATCCTACCTCTGTAAGTATTTACCAGGCACACACTACTATGTACTAGCACGGTAGGAAACAGCAAAGAAATGATCTCATTCTCAAGCAGATTACCAGAAGAAGCAGGAGTTATTTATAAGGAAAGCAAACATGAAAAGGAGCTAAAATTAAAAAGATAAAACAACAAAGCACCCAATTGGGCAAAGGACTTAAACAGACATTTCTCCAAAGAAGAGAGACAGATTGCCAACAAGCACAAGAAGGATGCTCGAAATCACTAATCATGAGGGAAATACAAAACACAATGAGATACCACTTAATCATTAGGATGGCTATTTATCCAAACAACAGAAAATAACAAGTGTTGGCAAGGATGTTCTCCATATCCTTGGAACCCTTGTGCACTGCTGGTAAGAATGTAAAATGGTGCACCTTCTGAGGAAAACAGTATGGGGGTTCTTAAGAAAAGGAACTATAGAGGGAATTTGGGGAAGACTGTGGTAGGAAGCACCAGGAATTTGTCTTCCCAACTAAATAATTGCACTGGTGCACTCCGTCTGATATAACTATTTTGTAGCTCTAGAGTCTATTGAAGGTTTGCATCATCCAGAGGAAGGCCTGGATGATAAATTATAATTACTTTCAGTCAATTTCAGCTGTCATCATAATAGCACCTACCCAACCCAAAGCTCCCAGCCCCACTGCAGGCAACTATGCATATTCCTGGAGTGGCTTGCACACAGTTTGTGGGAGACAGTGGGGGAGAAAAGGACCCTGTCCTCTAAATATGGATCTATGCTCTGATCAATGATGGCTGCTTCTGATTACAAAGGTGCAGACAGACAGACAGTAGTCACTGTTATTACACCTCCACCACACTGCTGCAAGGTCCTCCCACTCATGTTGAAGTGACTTCCAGAGGATTAAAAGGGGCAGCATCTTTTTTCCCCTCCTTCACTTTCTTCTTTTTCCCTCTCTGGGAGCCGGACATTAAAGACCAGGATATTCAAAAGCAACCACATATATAGGGGAAATGAGAAAGTTGCTGTGCATGCCCAGGGAAGAGCACAGGCTCAGAAAAGATCTGAGGAGACCTAACATGTATACCTCAGGCTGATTCTTGGCACAGACACATCCTGTAACAATCAAAAACCAAAAATAAACCCAAAAAACAGCAAACCCAGGGAAGAGGGAGAATCTGTTTCCAGAGTTACCATATTACAGGATTTAAATGTCCAATTAAAAAAAAAATCACAAGTCATACAAAGAAACAGTAACGTATGGCTCATTCAAAGGAAAAATATAAACCAACAGATATTGTCCCTGAAAAAAGACAATGGCAAATCTACTAGACAAAGACTTTAAAACAACTGTCTTAAAGATGCTCAAAGAGCTAAAGAAGACATGGAGAAAGCCAAGACAACAATGTATAAACAAATGGAAAATATCAGTAAAGAGACAGAAAACCTAAAAAGAAATGAAAAATAAGTTCTGGAGCTGAAACAACTGATAGGAAAAACTCACCGCAGGGATTCAAAGGCAGATTTGAGCAGGCAGAAGGAAGAATGACTGAATAATGAAGGACAGTGAATATGATCTAGTCTGAGGAACAGAAAGAAAAAAGATCAAGGAAAAGTGAACTGATCTAAGGGATTGATGAGACACCATCAAGTGGATAACCATATGCATTGTGGGAGTCCCAAAAGGAAAACAGAAAGAGAAAGGGAAAGAGAAAACATCTGAAGAAACAATGGCAAAAAACATCCCAAATTTGATGAAAGAGATGAATATAAACATCCAAGAAGCTCAACAAACTCAAAATAGGATTCAGAGACCCACACCAGGACATATTATAACCAACCTTTAGAAAGGGCCAGGCACAGTGGCTCACGCCTGTAATCCAAGCACTTTGGGAGGCCAAGGTGGGCAGATCACTTGAGGTCAGGAGTTTGAGACCAGCCTGGACAACATGGCGAAACCCCATCTCTACAAAAAAATATAAAAATTAGCCAGGCATGGTGGCAGATGCTTGTAGTCCCAGCTACTTGGGAGGCTAAGGCAGGAGGATCATTTGAGCCTGGGATGCAGAGGTTGTAGTGAGCTGAGATTGCATTACTGCGCTCTAGCCTGGGAGACAGAATGAGACTCTGTCTCAAAAAACAAACAAACAAAAAGACAAAGAGAAATTTGAAAGCATCAAAAGAAAACCAACTGATCATATAAAAGGGAACCTCAATAAGATTATCAACAGATTTCTCATCAGAAACCTGTTTGAACCATAAGGTGGGAAACTGCTAAAAGAAAAAAAAACAAAACCTGTCAAGCAAGAATTTTATATCCAGTAAAACTATCCTTTAAAAGTGAGGGAGAAAGTAAGACAGTATGAGTTAGGGGAAAAAAAAAAAAACCAAAAAACAAAAACAAAAAAGCAGAGGGAGTTTCTTAACACTACACCTGCTCTGCAAGAAATGCTAAAGGGAGTCCTGCAGGTTGAAATGAAAGCACACTATACAGTCCAATGAAGAAATAAAGATCTCAGTAAAGGTAAATATATGGCAAATTACAAAAGCCCATGTATTGCTCACGCCTGTAATCCCAGCAGTTTGGGAGGCCAAGGTGGGCGGATCACGAGGTCAGGAAATTGAGACCATCCTGGCTAACACGGTGAAACCCCGTCTCTACTAAAAATACAAAACAATTAGCTGGGCGTGGTGGTGGACACCTGTAGTCCCAGCTACTAGGCAGGCTGAGGTAGGAGAATGGCGTGAACCCCGGGAGGCAGAGCTTGCCATGAGCCAAGATCG
>NW_012104599.1:1375142-1375763 GCF_000951045.1 Mandrillus leucophaeus
GAACTCCCATTCACAATTGCTTCAAAGAGAATAAAATACTTAGGAATCCAACTTACAAGGGATGTGAAGGACCTCTTCAAGGAGAACTACAAACCGCTGCTCAATGAAATAACGAAATAAAAGAGGACACAAACAAATGGAAGAATATTCCATGCTCACGGATAGGAAGAATCAATATCGTGAAAATGGTCATACTTCCCACAGTAATTTATAGATTCAATGCCATCCCCATAAAGCTACCAATGACTTTCTTCACAGAATTGGAAATAACTACTTTAAAGTTCATATGGAACCAAAAAAGAGCCTGCATTGCCAAGACAATCCTAAGCCAAAAGAACAAAGCTGGAGGCACCACACTACCTGACTTCAACTATACTACAAGGCTACAGTAACCAAAACAGCATGGTACTGGTACCAAAACAGATATACAGACCAATGGTACAGAACGGAAGCCTCAGAAATAACATCACACATCTACAACCATCTGGTCTTTGACAAACCTAACAAAAACAAGAAATGCGGAAGGGATTCCCTATTTAATAAATAGTGCTGGGAAAACTGGCTAGTCATACATAGAAAGCTGAAACTGGATCCCTTCCTTACACCTTATACAAAAATTAA
>NW_012104599.1:1376566-1378565 GCF_000951045.1 Mandrillus leucophaeus
TGCAGAGATATGGATGAAGCTGGAAATCATCATTCTCAGCAAACTATCACAAGGACAGAAAACCAAACACTGCATGTTCTCACTCATAGGTAGAAACTGAACAATGAGATCACTTGGACACAGCGGGGAACATCACACACTGGGGCCTGTTGCAGGGTCAGGGGCTGGGGGAGGGATAGCATTAGGAGAAATGCCTAATGTAAATGACAAGTTGGTGGGTGCAGCAAACCAACATGGCACATGTATACCTATGTATCAAACCTACACATTGTGCACATGTACCATAGAACTTAAAGTATAATAATAAAAAAAAAAAACAGCTATATAACATACACAAAAGGGAATGAGAAAGGAATATAAATGTTTCACTGCAAAAAATCAACTAAACACAGAAGAAGACAGCAATACAGAAAATGACAAACAAAAAAAAAGCTATAAGGCATCTAGAAAACTAATAGCAAAATGACAGGAGTAAGTCCCTCTGTATCAGTTAAGTACTTTAAATGTATATGGATTAAACTCTCCAATCAAAAGACAGGGATTGGCAGAATGAATTAAAAATCTGATCCAATTATATGCTTGTCTACTAGAGACTCAATTTACATCTAAATACACAAATAGGTTGAAAGTGGAAGGATGGGAAAAGATATTCATCCAAATAGTAACCGAAAGAGCTACATTAAAAGAGAGTCCTCACTCTGTTACCCAGGCTGTAGTGCAATGGCATGATCATAGGTCACTGTATCTTCGAACTCCTGGGCTCAAACAATGTTCCTGCCTTAGACTCCCAAGTAGCTGGGACTACAGACAAGCAGTATCACACTTGGCTAATTTTTAAATTTTTTTGTAGAGATGGGGTCTCACTATGTTGCCCAGGCTAGTCTCAAACTTCTGCCTCAACTGATCCTCCTGTCTCAGCCTCTCAAAGTGCTGGGATTACAGGTGTCAGCCATTGTAGCAGACCAAAATAGACTTTAAATTAAAAATGATTACAAAAGACAAAGGACATCATGTATTAATAAAAGGTTCAGGCCGGGTGCGGTGGCTCACGCCTGTAATCTCAGCACTTTGGGAGGCCAGGGTGGGCAGATCACGAGGTCAGGAGATAGAGACCATCCTGGCTAACACAGCAAAACCCCGTCTCCACTAAAAACACACACACACACACAAAAAAAATAGCCAGGCGTGGTGGCGGGCACCTGTAGTCCCAGCTACTTGGGAGGCTGAGGCAGGAAAATGGCGTGAACCTGGCAGGCGGACCTTGTAGTGAGTTGAGATTGAGCCTGGGTGACACAGTGATACTCCATCTCATAAATAAATAAATAAATGGTTCAATATAGCAAGAAGATAAAAAAGAACTACAAATATTCAAGCCAGGCCTGGTGGCTCATGCCTGTACTCCCAGCACTTTGGGAGGCTAAGGCAGGTGGATTGCTTGAGCTCAGGAGTTCGAGACGAGCCCAGCCAACATGGTGAAATCCCATCTCTACTAAAAATACAAAAATCAGCTGGGTGTGATGGTACTAGTCCTGCCTACTCAGGAGGCTGTAGCCGAGGATCACTGAGCCTGGGAGGCAGAGGCTGCGGTGAGCCAAGATCTCACTACTGCACTCCAGCCTGGGTGACAGAGTTAGACCCTGTCTCATAAAAGAATTAAAAATTATAAATACTTATATACCTAATGACAGACCATCAAAATTTGCCAAGCAAACACTGACAAAATTGAAGGGAAAAATACTTCAATAATAGCTGGAAGTCTCAATACCCCACTTGCCATAATGATTACAACCACCAAACAGAAGATAAATAATCAAGTAGAGGACTTGAACACACAGCAAACTGACTCAACTTCACAGACAGACAGAATATTGTACCTAACAACAACAGAATACACATTCTTCTCAAGAGTACATGGGACAGTTTTCGGGATATGCCATATGTTAAGTCACAGATTTCTCAACAGATTTCAAAAGATAGATATTATACAAAGATTATAGAC
>NW_012104599.1:1379290-1381855 GCF_000951045.1 Mandrillus leucophaeus
AAAAATTTAAAATT
Organism: Mandrillus leucophaeus; assembly: GCF_000951045.1. Lineage (NCBI taxonomy): Eukaryota > Metazoa > Chordata > Mammalia > Primates > Cercopithecidae > Mandrillus > Mandrillus leucophaeus. The sequence continues at coordinate 1,379,305 of NW_012104599.1, forward strand.
AGCCAGGCAGAATGGTATGTGTCTGTGATCTCAGTTACTTGGGAGGCTGAGGTAGAAGAATCACTTGAGTCCAGGAGTTCGAGGCTGCAATAAGCTATGACTGCACCACTGCACTCTAGCCTTGGCAATAGAGTGATACCCATCTCTAAAAAACAAAATAAAATAAAAAATAAAAAGAAAGATCTCACATCAGCAACCTAACTTTATAACTTAAGGAACTTGAAAAAGAAGAACAAACTAAATCCAAAGTTAGCAGAGGGATAGAAATAATAAAGATTAGACCAAAGATAAATAGAATAGAGAACAGAAAAAAAAATTGAGAAAATCACCACCACCAAAAGTTGATTCTTTAAAAAGATAAACAAAATTGACAAACCTTTTGCTAGAGTAGAGGAACTAAGGAAAAAAAAAGAGAGAGACAACTCAAATACTAAAACGAGAAAGTGTGGACATTAATACCGATTCTATAGGAATAAAAATGACTTTACAAGGTACTATGAGTAATTGTACAGCAATAAATTACATAACCTAGGTGAAATGGACAAATTCCTAGAAACATAGAACCTACCAAGGCTAAACCACATAGAAACTCTGAATAGACCTATAATTAGTAAGGAGATTGAATAAGTAATAAAAAATATCCTGATAAAGCCCTGGACCTGACAGTTTCACAGGTGAGTTCTACCAATCATTTAAAAGAACTAACAGAAACCCTTCTTAGGCTTTCCCAAAAAATTGAAGAGGAGAAAACACTCCCTAACTCATCTATGAGGGCAGCATTACCCTGATTCCAAAGCCAGACAAAAACACTATAAGAAAACTGTAGACCAATTTACCTTACAAACATTCCTGCAAAAATCCCAAAGAAAATCCTAGTAAACCAAATTCAGGAGCATATAAAAGGACTATACACCATGACTAAGTGAGATTTATTCCTGGAACACAAGGATGATTCAACACACGAAAATCAATCCATGTAACAGACCATGTTAGAAGACTAAAGGGAAGAAAACCACAAAATCATTTCAAATGATGCAGAGAAAGCATTTGAGAAAATTCAACACCCTTTCTTGATAAAAACAAACAAAACCCTCAACAAACTAGGAATGGAAGGAGACTACCTCAACATAATAAAAGCCACATAAGAGAAATGCAAGCGAACTTTGTATTCAATGATGATGACCTGAAAGTTTTCTCTCTAAGATCAGGAATGAAGCAAGGATGCTTGCTTTCACCACTTCTATTTAACATAATAACGGAAGTTCTATCGAGAGCAATTAGACAAGAGAAGAAATAAAAGGCATTGAAATTAGAAAGAAAGAAGTTAAATTATGTCTGTTCACGGATGATATGATCTCATATATAGAAAACCTGAATGTTCCACAAAAATACTGTTAGAACTAATAAATAAATTCACCAAAGTAGCAGGATACAAAGTTAACACGCAAAAAAATCAGTTGCATATCTATACACTAACACACAATCCAAAAAGGAAATTAAGAAAACAATTCCATTTCCAATTGCATCAAAAAGAATAAAACACTTAGGAATAAACTTGACCAAGGAGATGAAAGACTTGTACAACAATAAAAACCATAAAATACAGATGAAAGGAATTAAAGAGGACACATACAAATGTTAAGACACCCCATAGTCATTGATTGGAAGATTTAATATTAAGACGTCAATATTGCCAAAAGTGATTTACAGGTTCAATGCAATCCCTATCAAAATCCCAGTGACTTTTTTTTCAGAAATAGAAAGACTCATCCAAAAATTAATACGGAACCTCAGAAGATCCCGAATAGCTAAAACAATCCTGGAAAGAAGAACAAAGCTGGAGAGGACTCACTCTTCCTGATTTCAAAACTTAAAATTACAGTCATCAAAACAGTGAGGCATTGACATAAAGACAGACAAAGAGACCACAGAAATGAGTAGAGGGCCCAGAACAAACTCTCACATATGAAGTCATATGATTGTTGACTAGGGCACCAAGACCATTCAATTGGGAAAGGACAGTTTTTTCAACAAATGCTGCTAGGAAAGCTGGCTATCCACATGCAAAAGAAGAAGGTTGGACCCTTACCTACCACCACATACAAAAGCTAATTAAAAATGAATCCATGACCTAAATGTAAGATCTAAAACAATAAAACTTTTAATTTTTTTTACTATAGTTTCCTACAGTGAGAAAACGCAGGCAAAAGTTTCATGACACTGAATCTGGCAATGACATTTTAAGCATGACACCAAAGGCACTGGCAACACAAAAAAAGATAGATCGGACAATGAAAATTTTAACATTTTATGCATGAAAAGATACTATCAACAGAGTAAAAAGGCAGCCCACAAAATGGAGAAAATACTTTCAAATCATGTGTATTTTATTATATACATTTATTATATACATGTATATTATATCCAGAATATACAGAGAATTCCTAAAACTCAGCAAAAAATCTCAAACAACCCAATTCGAAAATGGGCAAAGGACTTGAATAGACCTTTCTCCAAATAAGAGACACAAATGGCCAATAAGCACATGAAA
>NW_012104599.1:1383430-1417682 GCF_000951045.1 Mandrillus leucophaeus
AAAAAGTCAGGTATATTGATTTTAATGTTTACTGAGCAAAAATATTCCACAATACCCCTCTAATAAGGAGGCCAAGAAAAAAAATATGTGACCAACAGGAAACAAAATGAAAACTATAGAAGGATAAACAAAGGAAAAAATAAATTCTATTTCCTTCCCTGAACATGGAGAGAATTGAACCAGGTCTTCTTCCATGTGTAAACTTTGAAAATTTCATGTTTCTAAGGGAAAGGGGATGAAGGATTCTTCTACAATGACATACAATGTTTCTTTTAATACGGGATCAGGACTACTTCAAAATTATTTGCAAAAAGGAATATATTCAAAGTGAGAAGACCCTCACTCTTACTGTGAAAATAAAATAAACATTACTAACATTCACAATTCAGATGAGAAAATCTTTCAACGGCTCTCACTGAGTGAAGGCAAAGAGCCCACGTTGTCCACTAGCCTGGAAGAATGAATGCCATCTGGAAGAACAGGCCACTTGGGTGCCTCCCACACTTCGGCAGCTGGTGCTCACCAGACCCAGGTGTTCTCCACGTGTCGAAACATCCATAACCCCAAATCCTTAGCTTTCCAGACAAAGCAGGATGGATGGCTGCAGTACTCAAGGATTATCTCCTTCCCAAAAGAGCTTGCTTTAAGGAGCTGAAAGTGTCCTTTTTATTTTTTTAAAAAATGGTGTTTAACACATGCTCACAGTAGTTTGAAGTATATACAACTTAGACAGAGAGACTTTGCAAGGTGTACCAAGACTGATTATAAAAGAAGGGAGGTTATTTTTATATGGTTAACAGCAATCACATTAGGGACCTGACATGTTTTTCTCTTCTCTTTTTTTTTTTTTTGGAGATTTTCAGCAAGATAAACCCTAGGTCTACTTTAAATGAAAATAAATAAAATATCAGAAAAGGATGCAAGAAAAAAATATGAAATACTAATGCCAGGACTTTTCTTGCTCAAAGGGGTCACCCTTCTTGCACATGTTAACTCATCATGGCTTCCTTAGCTCCAATGGGTAACGGGAAACAGGACTGTTCACACTGGAGAAGACGCCCGGATGATATGGAAAGTTCTCATTTAGTAGTAATCTAAAAAGCTGAGGCAATACTTATAGCAGATAATTGCTAAGAACAAGATCAATTTTAGAAAAAACTAACTTTTCCACAAATGAAGTCCACTAATAAGGAAAATAATCTCAACTTCTACTCAGTTTATATCCAATTAAAAGAAAATACTAAACGAAGTATTTCTTTCACAGAGAGGTAAGATACAATGAGTTGGCAATAAAGCAAACTGCCACCCACTCCAGACTGTAAATAGGGGGCAAATGTTGCAAAATAGGGCCTTCCATGAAGTACATTCCTTGGTGACAGCAGTTTCTGTAAAACAGTTTCCAAGGGAGCAGCAGAAGCAAGCCCTGTGGCAAAGTCCGGTCACCAGTGCCAGCCAGCATTGTTTGCTGTGCAAGGCGCCTCAGGTACTTGGCAGCGGCTCAGTTCTGTGGAATAATTTTCGCCATTTTGCTTGGCTAGGTAGCCCAAAACAGGCTTCTAGAGCTCTTCTGCTGATTCTGTGAGCTATCCACCATCCTTTTAATAATTTCTTTATCTGCTTAAATCAGCCAGAAAAATCTGACCAATACACTTAACTTCAATTTCTGTATTAGTACAGGAGGAATTGCACTATATACCTTGAAGGTAGCTGAGAGTAATAAATGATAATACATGTTAAAAATCCTTTGGATAACAATAAACAACATTATTATAATTTACTAAAATTTAACTACATGCCAGGCACTATATAAAACACCATATTTAACGAATAAGAAAAATAATGCCTAATATTAGTGATGGCACTCTCCCAGCCAAGCATTGTGCTAAGCATGTTCTGTATTTTGTCTTAATTGTCAGGATGACCTTAAGAGGCAGGTAATGCCCTATATTAAGTAAAAATAATTATAATCATAACCAAAAAAATCAGTGATGGAAATAAGTGCTAGAATTAACAGAAAGAATGTTATTAATTAATGATTTTTGGTGACAGAAATAGTACCGCACCTTGAGGGAGATAATACAGTAGCCAAACCATGAAAGCTCTACAGTCACCAATTCTTAAAATTCTAGTGTCAATAATTTGGCAACTTACTTGAGGAATTACTTTAAAATATCATTTTCCTCTTAATTCAGGCTTAAGACAGTTTTTGCTTGGTTGAGATGTGGTATACTTTAGAATCAAGATGTTTTCAGTAGCAACATAGCTCATGTATGACTAAATCTTTACCTTTCCGGGTTGTCTCTCTGGAACTCACTTGGTCGAAGGTTCACTTTTGGCATTTACCATAGAACCCTTCTTCTGTATTACTGTTGACATTCCTGCTCTCTCTCCCCAGTTATTTAGTAAGGTCCTTAAGGGAAAAAGTGTGTAGTGTTATCAAGGCCCAAGGCACATAGTAGTTCTCTGGCCGGGCCAAGTGGCTCATGCCTGTAATCCCAGCACTTTAGGAGGCCGAGGTGGGTGGATCACTGGAGGCCAGGAGTTTGAGACCAGCCTGGCCAACATGGTGAAAGCCCGTCTGTACTAAGAATACAAAAAAATTAGCTGGGCGTGGTGGTGGTCGCCTGTAATCCCAGCTACTGGGGAGGCTGAGGCAGGAGAATCGCTGAACCCAGGAAGCAGAGATTTTAGTGAGCCAAGATCATGCCACTGCACTCCAGCCTGGGTGACAGAGGGAGACTCTGTCACAAAAAAGAAAACAAAAAACCAAAACCAAACAAAAAAGTAGTTCTCCACAGGCTGCCGTTGGATACACTGAGGAGTGCTCATATGTGGATGAGTACAGTAGCTCTCCACAGGCTGCTGTTGGATACACTGAGGAGTGCTCCTATGTGGATGAGTTATGAAACACACTATTGGTGCTCGCTATGGTTTGAATGTGTCCCTTCCAAAATGTAGGTGTTGCCAATGATAGCAATAGGAGGTGGGGCTTTTAAGAGGTGATTAGGCCATAAGGGCTCCTCTCTGGGTAAATGGGATTAGTTGCCCTTATAAAAGGTCTCAACAGGGGAGTTACTCCTGTTTTTGCCCATTCTCCTGCCAGTTGAGGACAGTGTTCTTCCCCTCTAGAAGACGCAGCATTCAAGGAACCCTAATCTCGAACTTCCCAGCCTCCAGAACGGTGAGACACAAATTTCTGTTCTTTATAAACTACCCAGTCTCCAGTATTTTGTTATAAATGGACCAAGACAGTGCTCCCTGGGGCCTTGACTAAAGATCCCTAATTTCCAAGAGGCTCAAGTGCCCAGTTCCTCCATTTCATTTCCCCCAAGTGAAGTTGTGAATTTAAATTTATATCTCACCCAGAGCAAAAGACGCACATTCTGTTCACATCTCTCCAAATAAATGAGCTCATTTCTGTTTCTGAAGTAAACTTACGTCACCCATATTTGAAGATATGGGCTCTTCTTGTGCAAGTACTGAATGATTCCTTATCTATAAATCACTTGCCTTCAGCCTTTTGAAGAGTCTACAAAGGCAGTTATTTGGAACTACAAGATAAAAGGTCAACAAAGGCAAGGATTAAACTTTGTTCCTTTCCTCTAGCAACTACGTAAAAATACACAATATATCCTGCCATCACTAAGTCAAAGCTTGATTGATCTAGGGTAATTAAATCATATAATCTAGCAAGTCCACTCCTTGGTTCTCTGGCCAGGGCCCCACGTTCAGAGATAACATATCTGAATACTCATGTGACCACAAACACAAAGATTCCAATCCCAGGGTTGAGGGAGGGAATGGGTTTCCACGTTCCCAGTCCATCAAGTGTAGACATCAGAGCCTTTGTTGAAGATACCTGAGTCATAAAAATTCAGACCTTTCTCCCTGTTTCTAAAGCACACAGCTGTGACAACATGCTCCTTTATGGAACACGTTGGTTGATAATACTCAGGAAAAAAAAAGTACGTAATTAATTGTTACCCTTTCCTCGTCTCCTGTTTCAGTTTCCTCAGAAGCAGGAAGGTGCCCCTAAGGGGACTAGGGAGATATGGGCACTCCCAGAAAGGAAATCCTTGGTGTGCCCAAGCCACGGGGAGAGCAGCTGGGATAGCCACAGAAAAGCCAGCAGAAGCAACAGACGTCTGACAATGAAACAGCCAAGTAATCCAACATGAACATATTTTGATGAGAAATACCTTTGATTTTATGATGCAATTAAGTCAGGAAGACAGATGTGCAAACTAGTTAAATATACAGGTTTTAGAATTAGACCTGAGTTTAAATCCCAGCTCTGCCTTTAATAGCTGTGTGGCAGGAAAGATCTTTTATCTCTCTGAGCCTCAGCACCCTCATCTGCCAAATAAGGAAAATACCTACCCTAATAGGTTGTACAACGATTAAATGAGAAAATACATGTAACACTTTTGCGCAAAAAAAAAAAAAAAGGGAAATGTGGTTATTATTAATGAAAAAGTGGGACCGTGTATACTGAAGCTGCTGCTTCTATTTGATTTCTAAGAAATAATAATGAGTAGCACCTAAACACTTTGGAAGTTTTCTGGGCACCAAGTATAAAACTATGTGGAAAGTTTTTCTATCCTACCAATGTTCACATATATAATTTTCACTATGAAGACACGATAAAGCTAAATTATACCTTGGAAGGAAACAAAGACTTTAAAACAGGTTTGTTTTCATGGTAATTACAGTAGAAGCTAATAAAGTTGAAACACTTCCAGAATGATTTTTAGGGAGCCTTTTGTTTAAAAACAAGTTAAAGAAGGTGAAAGGGAATCAAATTTGGACTTACGGGAAAAAAGGCAACTCAGCTACTCACAGATGTTCCACAAAGGAGCAGACTGACAGAAGATACACGACAATGAGTTGCTTCTGATTAGATGTTGAGCAAGTCAAGGTTGAAAGTCTACTTCGATGAGATATTCCACAAAAGACACTCAATTCAGGAACTCTGAAGGAAGCAGAATATTGGATAAAATTCTTGAACACTACAACGGACAACCAACTCGCTGGTGTCCACGGTAGAGCGGAATTTCCCTCTAACATCATCCCTAATTAGAGAAGAGTCTCCAAATTCAGGTACGAGACGGAGTTGCCACTCGACTCAAATATGAGAGAAGCTGAATTCACGAATCTCATGATCCTGAAGCACACTGTTTTGCTCCCTTGACTCTTTTTTCTCCCTTGATGCCCTGCTTTTATCATCTATCCAGTCTAATTCCATGAATAGTTACTGGCCTCTTCTAGAAATCTATCCCAAAGAAACAAACTCAGATGAAATTTATGTACCAAGATTTTGTACTCCAGTATCATCTGAATACCCAAAATGTCCTCCAATGGGAGAATGATTAAACTATATTTACATTTACAGAAAGAAATGTTATCCAGCTATTTAGATGATGTTATCCAGCTATTTAGATGAGCTATTTAGACAATATCGAATAACATGGGAAATGTCACAATAGAATTTTAAGTAAAATTGTGATATAAAATGACAAATTTTAATTATAAAGTAAATGTATACTTTACATAGGTCTACACTAGAAGGAAAAATACAGCAAGTTATTAACAATGGCTATGTCCAGGTAGTAGAATTTTTTTTTTTTGAGATGGAGTCTCACTCTGTAGCCCAGGCTGGAGTGCAGTGGTGCGATCTCGGCTCACTGCAAGCTCTGCCTCCCGGGTTCACGCCATTCTCCTGCCTCAGCCTCCCAAGTAGCTAGGACTTCACGTGCCCGACACCACGCCTGGCTAATTTTTTTGTATTTTTAGTACAGATGGGGTTTCACCGTGTTAGCCAGGATGGTCTCAATCTCCTGACCTCGTGATCCGCCCGCCTCGGCCTCCCAAAGTGCTCGGATTACAGGCGTGAGCCATTGCGCCTGGCCGGTAGTAGAATTTTTAATTTTCTTTTTTGTCATTTTGTTTTCCAAGTTCCTTAAAATAATCATATATTCATTCTGTGATCATAAAAAAAAAATTAAAAAAAATAAATATGGCAGGCCGGGCACAGTGGCTCATGCCTGTAATCCCAGCACTTTGGGAGGCCGAGGTGGGAGGCTCACGAGGTCAGGAGTTCAAGACCAGCCTGGCCAACATGGTGAAACCCCGCCTCTACTAAAAATACAAAAATTAGCCGGGCATGGTGACACACGCCTGTAATCCCTGCGACTTGGGAGGCTGAGGCAGGAGAATTGCTTAAACCTGGGAGGCGGGGGTTGCAGTGAGCCAAGGTCGTGCCATTGCATTCCAGCCTGGGCAACAAGAGCAAAAAACTTCGTCTCAAAAAAAAAAAGAATAAATAAAATAAATAAATAAGTAAATATGGCAAAAAAGCTATGTTATAGTTATCTTGGATTTGTAACTCAGAAATCAAAACAATTCTTTTAAAAGGAAGAAGCATGGTATAAGAAAATTAAGTTTGCATCTGACCCTATGTTTGAAATGGTTGCTAAGCACAATGTTGTCTTTAAATTAATCAATAAACAAGGAACAGCTGGGACAATATCCAATTTTATTGAGGATGTGGAACGACAGGACCTCTCATATATAGCTAGTACGGTGATAAAAGAGCATAATTACTTTGAAGAGTAAATTGACTATATCTAGTAAAGTTGAAAATACATGTGTCCTACTAGACAGCAATTTGTTCCTAGTTACATACCCTAGAGAAAACTCTCATACGTATGCAAAAGGAAACATGTACAAAGATGTCTACTGCAAAACTGTTTAATAGTAAAACAACTGGAAACAACTCAAATATTCATTAATAAGTCAAAGGATACACTGTGAAATATTCATTTGATGGAATACTATGCAGCAGTGAAAATAAGTGAGGCATATATCAACGTGGATAAATCTCAAACTTGAAAAAAGAAAGTTACACAAGTAGCTGAAGGATACATATAGAACATAATTTATATAAAGTCAAAACAAGTGAAAGAATATTCTGTATCGCTTAGATATACAAAAATATGTAGGAAAAAGACCACGAAGAAAACACATGGGCATGATGAATGCCAAAATCAGATCAATAATTCCCTGTGGAGTGGGAGGAGGAGGGAGTATCAGGGAAGGATATAAAGGATGGGGAGGGGGCGTTAAGTTTATTTGAAATACATATTTTTCTTCCTGCAGGGAAAGAGATCTGAAGCAAACATGGCAAAATATTAAAATATGACAAATTTGGTAAATACACGGGTGTTTGCTATTTTTCTTTTTTCTGTAAGCTGACATACTGCAAATGAAAAAGAAATTCTAGGTAGCAGCTGATAATCTCTATGGAGGACAAGGCATCCTATCCACAGCAGTTTCTTAAACCCCGTTGGGTCTACCGCCCCTCTGCAAAGCTGATGGAATCTATGGCTCCACTTCCCATGGGGTTTATTATCCTACCACCACTCCACCCTTGGTCACCTCAGGAGACATTCAGGAAAACCTATGCCCACTCTTTTGTCATGTGGTTGACCAAGGTAATTTCTACTCTTGCTAAGAGTTACCAAGGCTAGACAATTAGACAGGGAGAGAGCATGAAACATTGGCTGCTCAGAGGAACAGCGTGTGACAAAAACAAGACTTTCACTGAATCAAGGCTGCCAGGGTAACAACTAGTGAAAAAGCTGAAAGTCCAGTGGTATGCATGCAACTGAATGTTTTCAAACCAGCTTAAAAGGTAGGGGAAGCATTACGAAAAACATTCTTCCACTTAATTCAGCCTTGGTGAGAAGCCAAGGTTCTAAGTAGTGACTGACAACAAAGATTAGGGGGATTTGTTCATATTTCTCAAAATGTTCCTCTATTTGCACATCTTATTTAAGAACATTTAATTTGGTTAATTTTTAGCAAACATTTGGCTACTGTCTATGCTTAGCTTTTCCAATAAAGCACTGTGTTATTTTCAGAAAGTCCAGATGAGTGAAAAACAATGACAGTTTGAGTTACTGACTCAGTTAATAAAATCCAAGGGATAAATGGCTGTTCAGACTTAGAAGTCATAATGAAAACAACTGGTGACAGTACATCTAAATTACTGGCTAAGCACCTAGAAGGACACAGTCTTTTGCAGGACAGGCTTAAAAGACTGAAACCTACAAAGGGACATTAAATACTATTAATTCAACATGTATGTGAAGGTCTTTAACTGCTGTAATTATCGCAGAGGGTTTTTCTTTTAGAAGTTCTAGATCTGTGTTACTCAGAATTGTCCCCAAAATGCTAACATTGTAAGCTTAACAATGCCATATAAAATCTCCAGTTTCGGCCGGGCGCGATGGCTCACGCCTGTAATCCCAGCACTTTGGGAGGCCGAGGCGGGCGGATCACAAGGTCAGGAGATTGAGACCATCCTGGCTAACAGGGTGAAATCCCCTCTCTACTAAAAATACAAAAATTTAGCCGGGCGAGGTGGCAGGCGCCTGTGGTCCCAGCTACTCGGGAGGCTGAGACAGGAGAATGGCGTGAACCGAAGAGGCAGCACCTGCAGCGAGCCAAGATCGCACCACTGCGCTCCAGCCTGGGTGAGAGCGAGATTCCATCTCAAAAAAAAAAAAAAAAAATCTCCAGTTCCTTTGTTATGGTCTTTCAATACCTCCATTGTCTTCCATCTTTATATTCCAATCCAAATCTTTTATTCGTGCCTGCCTCTTCCCTGTCCTCTCTTATTTCCCCTCTACCTTACCTCCAACCCTGACCTCCACCCCAGGCTATCCATTGGCTGCCTCTTGAAAATGAGGAGCAACCACCCACAGAGCTAGAGAGTGAGTGTTGATTTGGGGAACAAGAGCGGGCAAGGTAAGAAACCCTTTTGCAATTCACCTTTATTCACCTTTTTTTTTCCTTCCCTCCATCCAATTTTTCAAAACTTTTTCCCCCAACACTGTTGTTTTTCACTGAAATTCACTCTGAGGAGTGAATAGGAGTGATAGGTTGAATGAAACCTATGCTACGGTATAAATGCACAACTTCTTAAAACTTTCCAAGATCTTTATGCAAATGAGCAACAAAGAAAACTGTGCTGCTTAGTCATACTGTAAAACACATACTGTTTTAGCCCGCCTGAAACACAGAGAGAATTTGGAAGAAGGAGGGCCTCTCCTGGCCATCACAGAGACTGGGGCACCACTGGCAATTCAGTGGGCAGTGACACACAATAAAGGCTGGCCCACGCAAGATGCCAGTAGCACCCCAACCCTGTCTCCCACTCTTATTACGATGCACTGGAGCACAGACACTCATGTAGCGAGGTAACTCCAGCTAATTTCAATAAATTTTTGGCTCATCTAGACATTCTCTGCCTTGTAGGAAAATGTAAAATCAGCCATTGATTGGGCTGCCTAAGTTCCCAATATTGCACAGATCTGGGAAGGGGGAGGCAGGTGGTGGCACACGGTCTGCACAGTATTGCCTCCTGGTGTTTGCAAATTCTCATTCAAAGGACCATATTTTTAATTTGATAGTACTGTATTCCAGAGACTTCTTTGCTCATACTTGATGCAGCATTATATTGAGCCAAAAGAGCTACAGGGGCCATTCTTCCCTGAAAATGAGTCAAGATGGTTACACAACCCTCCGCAGGGATCTGCGCACAGCGGCCCTCTGAGGGTGTGGGGGAGGACATGGTAAACATCTCTCCCCTTCATCAGCTAAGGTTCTCACTCAGATTTTTCCTGACAAAACAAACATAGCTTTGATTGCATATTAATTATTTTTGTAGCAAGCAACTCATTCTCACATTCCTTCCCCTGCTCATTTTCCCTCCATAATTCTTTACCCTTTGCCCGCAATCCCTCCTCCCAGCCATGTTGTACTATTTGTATGGAAAAAAAAAAATTTTAAAGAGTTGCTTCTTGCCAAGTGTGACATCAACTCATTCTTATTCAGTGATGTCCAGCAAGAACTTGCTCTCCCAAAACATTTGCTCAGTTTTGAGGCAACAAGATTACTAACTGCATTCTGTTTTCCCTGTCACTTGCTTTTGATGTATTAGTGTATCTTCTGAAACAAATGACATAATACCTAATTTCTGTTACCCAAGGCACTATACACATGTATATGAGTATCTTTTCAGACAGCTTCAGGAAGACAAAGCATTGCTCCTAACTTACTAAGAAGGAAAAAATAACGCGATAACAAGATAACGATAATTTTAACCTCCCCGAAAAAGCTCTCTCTGCTTTCAGTAACAGGAAAGAGCTATATGATATTAAAGAAAATGTAAGCCCCAAATTCCATTCTAGGTGAAGAGCTTTGGTTACTTAGGGGAAAGAGAAGAGGAAAACTAAGGAGTGACCGCTAAAATAGTAAGACAGACATATTACACTACTTCATGCTTAACACTTCTTAGCAAGGCACTTCTTCTTAGCAAGGCACTTCTTAATGAATGCTCTTGGAAAACCAATAATTTTATTCTACACCTAAAATAAGCCATTTTCAGTTAGCTCACTGAAAAAACTGGCAGTGGTATTCTTAAAATGTGTTCAACGATGATGGAATTACCCAACTATGTCAGGTACTAATCCTCTCTCATGAAAGTCTTCTTTAAAACCCTTTCCATTCCATTCCTCTGTTAATTAAAAGGTACAAGTGGAAATGATATTATTCCCTAGCCCTCCTTCCTTCAGGGAACAATATAAGCAGCACACCAGACTTAATTATCAGAATGCAGAAGCGATTCCCAGCGTGGGCTGTTCCTGGGCACAAATGCCAGTTCCGTCACATTCCGGTACTGGCTGACCCGGATGGCACTGAGGAACCTCAGCCACATACAAAAAATTGTGTAACAACTTGAGCATGTTCCTGGTCATTCTCTAGGATGTCGGCATTTCGGCGTTTCCAGTATTACCCTAGGGGAATCAGTTTAGATCCAACGAACCTAGAAATGCTTTAGGATGGGGCATCCAAGGTTGGAAGTCTAGGTGGACATCTAGCCTGTTTGCTGGGGGGTTCCAAAGTTCTCAGAGATAAAAGGTTTCAAATAAACTAGAGAAGGAACAAGAAAACACATACCCTCCTGGGGAACTGCAATTATTTGACAAAAACAAGGCCAAAAAGTCCGTAGAGAAAACGAAGAAAATCACAGGTTTGTGCTGCTGTCTGTGTGAGTGTGCACATGCATGCATGTGTATTTTAGGTTAGCTGGAAAACAAAGGAAAAGGCCTTGAAAGTTGTAATTATAGAAAATTGCTCAGGTGACTTCATCCCATCCACACGCTTTTGATTTTCAAAAAGTATGATGAGCACTTTTTAAGTTAGTGTTCCGGAAAGACCACAGCTGTTCAACACAGATTTCATATGCTCAGTTAAGAACATTATTTTATTAACATAAAGGTTAATGGTTTCTAAATGAGGGTAGCAATTTCCAACATAAGTACCGTAAATTCATATTATATTCACTCTCAGTTTAAACATACAGACCCAGAAGGATGAACCGTTCTTTGACATTAACAGAAAAATAATAATACAAAGATTTATAACCCCCGCCCCCCACTCCCTCCAAGAGTTTTAGCATAACCTCTAGAAAACATTACATCTGTGTTAAGCACATCAGTACAATGACATTTGCCATGACTGTGACCGCATTCAGTGGACCTAGGGCAAAACAAGTTAGGAGAACCACAAACTTTGGAAGGTATCTGCCCCTCCCATTCCCTACCATGCTCCTCTACCCTCCCCACCCTCCGCAGGGCCTCCTTTTGAAGTGTTCTCCTCCACGGCCAGAAGAGGCATTGTGCGGATGCTAGGCTAGGGAGTGCTGAGTATGCATCCGTCACATGGCTCCTACTAGTTGTGGTTTTGCAAGGCCACAAGGTCAAAATTCAAAATTAATCTCCCACTGGGTGTAGTTGCTCACACCTGTAATCACAGCACTTTGGGAGGCCGAGGCGGGTAGATCACTTGAGGTCAGGAGTTCGAAACCAGCCTGGCCAACGTGATGAAACCTGTCTCTACTAAAAATACAAAAAGTAGCTGGGCATGGTAGTATGCACTTGTAATAGCTACATGGGAGGCTGAGGCAGGAGAATCGCTTGAACCCAGGGGGTGGAGTGAGCCGAAATGGTGCCACTGCACTCCAGCCTGGGTGACAGAGCCAGACTCCGTCTCCAAAACAAACAAACAAAATTAATCTCCCTTCCCCATTCTGCCATTATTCTGCTCCCTCAATCAAGCAACCCTACGGCTATTTCCCCATCTCTTCATTCCTGGCACCCAATTTGCCAAATCCTGTCATTTCTTCCTTGAAAATGCCTCCCAAGTTTGCTCTTCCTTCCACTATCCCCACCCCAGCCCAGGCTTTAATCAGCTCATCACCAGCAAACTCCAACAATCTCCTAACTGCATTGTCCATCTTTGGCCACTATCATAGCAGTTCATTCAAAAAGCGCAGCTGTCAACATGTTAATACCTTGCTCCCTACTGCAACAAACAAAACTACAATCACTTCCTTATGGCATCACCTTCAAATTCCTTTCCCTATCCTTTAGGAGCCTCCATCATCTGGCCCTAACCTAATTTTCCCACCGTGCCGGACGTGGTAGCTCACCCCTGTAATCCCAGCATTCTTGGAGGCCAAGGCAGGTGGATCACTTGAGGTCAGGAGTTCGAGACCAGCCTGGCCAATAGGGTGAAACCCCATCTCTACTAAAAATGAAAAAAAAAAAAAAAATTAGTTGGGTGTGGTGGTACGCACCTGTATTCCCAGCTACTTGGGAGGCTGAGACAAGAGAATCGTTTGAACCTGGGAGGCGTAGGCTGCAGTGGCCAAGATCGAAACACTGCACTCCAGCCTGGGTGACAGACAGACACTCTTTCTCAATAATAATAATAATAATAATAATAATAATAATAATAATAATAATTTTCTCACCTTACTTCTTACTCCCTCTCAAATTTCAGCCTTCTCTTTGGTCACAGAGTGATCACTTCGCCTCCACCCCACTTCCTCAATGCAGGATATTCAGGTCCACTTTGCTCAGACTCTCTTCCCAGCCAAAGAACTCCTTCATTCACCTTCCCAACCCAACCTAACACATCACACCAAAACCCCACCTGTCCTTTTAGGTCCAGCTCAATTAATCATTCCTCTCTACACACAGTTGTTTTCTATGACTGTGGTCCACCGCGTCCCCTGTGGTAAAAACCATCTGGCCTTTGGACTATGACAGACCTGAGTTTAAATCTCTTGGGAAGGTGAGTAAGTTGTCTAACCTCTCTGTAGTTCAGCATTATCTGTATGAGATGATATTAATATTTCCCTCATAGGATTGCTTTGAAGACCTGCAAAGGTCCTGTATGAAGTACAACCAGTGTAGCACTTGGCACATGGTAAACAGGCACTCCACACAGAAGGAATTATACCATTATACAATACTAAATGAACACTATGCTTGTAAAATCCTGCACTTTAAGTCAATCGTGAGGTTTGTTTTCTATACTAGATTGTAATCCTCAGGAGCCAAAATCATCCTGGCAAGGTGGAACACATCTGTAGTCCCAGCTACTCAGGAGGCCAAGGCAGACACTTGAGCCCAGGAGTCTGACTTCAGCCCAGGCAACGTACTCTGTCTCTTTAAAAGGGGGACAAAAATCGTGTGACATCCAGTTATATCTTACTTATTTAATAATTCCAACTCCCTGAACAGCTAAGAAACAGGGAAAAACAAAAATGGCCTACAGGTCACCAAAAGAGTTAAATCCCGTGTATTAATGCCTATGTATTTTAGTAACAGGAAGGCCTTCAGACTACCTCAGAGACCTACTGGTTTGTCTTTTCTGTTTGTTTGTTTGTTTGTTTTGAGATGGACTCTCAATCTGTCACTCAAGCTGGGTGCGGTGGCATGATCTTGGCTCACTGCAACCTCTGCCTCCTGGGTTCAAGTGATTCTCCTGCCTCAGCCTCTCGAGTAGCTGGGATTACAGGTGCGCACTACCACACCAGGCTCATTTTTGTAGAGACAGGGTTTCACCATGTTGGTCAGTATAGTCTAGAACTCCTGACCTCAAGTGATTCACCCACCTCAGCCTCCCAAAGTGCTGGAATTACAGGCGTGAGCCACCGCACCGGCTGAGGTCTATTGATTTTTATTTTGTTTCCCAAGCTGACAGCAGCAAATTGGGATGGCTGCTACTTGCTATGAGCAAGGGGGATGACAGAAAAACCATAAAATGTAAACATACACACCTGATGTGTACAAAACTGTAAACGAAATCAAGTCTAGCAACCAAAACTTCTGTTCTAATTGGTATATTAGCAGGTATTATATGAAAGATAATGTAATTCTAATGTTCAAAAACAGAGACAAAGGCCAGGCATGGTGGCTCACACCTATAATCTCAGCACTTTGGAAGGCCAAGGTGAGCAGATCATCTGAGGTCAGGAGTTCAAGACCAGCCTGGCCAACATGGTGAAACCCCGTCTCAACTAAAAATACAAAAATTAGCTGGGCGTGGTGGTGTGCGCCTGTAATCCCAGCCACTCAGGAGGCTGAGGCATGAGAACTGCTTGAATCCAGGAGGCAGAGGTTGCAGTAAGCCGAGATTGCGCCACAGCACTCCAGCCTGGGCAATGGAGTGACACTCCATTTCAAAAAAAAACAGACAAAGCTAAAATGGTGAAGCTCTAAGTCCAACGATCATAATTGTTTAAGTTAAAGGGATTTCTGCATACAGCAATTATTTGTTGAGTCCTCAATACGTAACAAACACATACTACTCACATAAATTAATCCTCCCAATAACCTTCTGTGGTAGAGGTATTAGTGTCCCTTTCAGAGATGAGGAAAATATGATCCAAAGAGGTTAGGTGACTTGACCAAGATCCTAAGGCCAACATGTGACATTTTCGGTCTCTGAATCATCTCCGAAGTCTGTGCGTTTTCCTATTATGCCACACTGCCCCTCTGCGCTCTTATGAATTGCAGGAATTTATTCCAAGTTACAAAGAAGAATCATTCCAGTTCTGCTCAAACATTTCTAGTAATTAAGATAGTTTAATACTATGCAAGGCAGCAAAAAGCTTACAGACATAGACTTTTGAGAACAGTCAGATCTAGATTAAGAACAGCTGCTCAGCCACTTCCTCGCAGCACAACATTGAACAAATCATTATCTCTAAACAACAGTATCCTTATCTATAAACTGAGATTAAAAAGTGCCTGCATGACAAGGATGCTGTGAGAATTAAATGTGAGATGCCGCCTGAAAAGTGCTTAGCTCACTGTCTGACGTACTGCAATTGCCCTATAAAAATTGCCATTCAAATTATTAGAGAAAGTTCTTTTTATCAAACCAAACTCTATAGCTCAATAATCTCTCTCTACTGATCTCAGTTCTGATCACTGGGACTTTATAAAACAAGATCAAATCCTGTATCTATTTGGCACCCATGTAATATTAGAAGGGGGTTATATTCCGAGTCATCTCTTCTGCAAACCAAAACTGTTATCTACTTCAAATCTCCTTCACAAGAAAAGGTCGGCCAGGTGTGGTGGCTCATGCCTGTAATGCCAGCACTTTAGGAGGCTGAGATGGGCGGACTGCTTGAGCCCAGGAGTTCAAGACCAGCCTGGGCAACATGGCGCAACCCTGTCTCTGCAAAAAAATACAAAAAAATTAGACCAGCACAGTGGTGCATGCCTGTAATCCCCGCTAGTTGGGAGGCTGGGGTGGGAGGATCCTTGAGCTCAGCAGGCAGAGGCTGCAGTGTGCCGAGATCGTGCCACTGCACTCCAGCCTGGGTGACAGAGTGAGACCTGGTCTCCAAAAAATAATAATAAAACAAGGTTTCCAGACAATGACTTCTATCACTCGACTCAGGATGTACCCTAGTTTAAAAATCTCTTCTTAAACATGACACCCAGAACACTCTTGCAGGTGTACAGTAACCAGTGCCAAGTGCCTGGGACTACAGATTCTACTTTCTGAACCTGAGCTCAAAAAAGCCCCCACTGAATTGCTGTTGACCCAGTTTTCCCACATCCTATTCTTATACAACTGATTATTTTTCATCTAAATGCAGGACTTTACATGTACTGCTTTTAAGTGTTTTTGTTTTGGTTTGGTTTTGGTTTTTTTGAGATAGGGTCTCACTCTGTCACTTAGGCTGGAGTGCAGAGGCACAATCTTGGCTCACTGCAACCTCTGCCTCCTGGTTTCAAGTTATTCTCGTGCCTCAGCCTCCTGAGTAGCTGGGACTATAGAAGCACACCACCATGCCTGCCTAAATTTTTTGTATTTTTTTTTTTTTTTTTGTAGAGCCAGGGTTTCACCATGTTGGCCAGACTGGTCTTGAACTCCTGAGCTCAAGCGACCCACCCGCCTCGGACTCCCAAAGTGCTGAGATTACAGGCATGAGCCACTGCACCCAGCTGTATTGCTTTTAAATGTCATTGTGGTTTCAGACCATCTTTTCAGTCTGTTAAGATCATTTTGGGCCGGGCGCGGTGGCTCACGCCTGCAATCCCAGCACTTTCGGAGGCCAAGGCAGGCACATCTTTTGAGGTCAGGAGTTTGAGACCGGCCTGGCCAACGTAGTGAAACTCTGTCTCTACTAAAAATACAAAAAAAATTAGCCAGGTGTGGTGGCGTGCGCCTGTAGTCCCAGCGACTTGGGAGACTGAGTCAGGAGAATGGTTTGAACCCAGGTGGTGGAGGTTGAAGTGAGCCAAGATCATGCCACTGCATTCCAGTCTGGGTGACAGTTAGATTCCATCTCAAAAAAAAAAAAAAAAAGAAAAAAAGAAAAAATATATATCATTTTGACCCTTGGTTCGGATACTCTGTCCAACACTTTATCATCTACCAATGTGATTGATATGCCTCTACCTCTTTAAGTTCAATCTACAAATCTTCAGTAAGTATCTAGTATGTATAGGGTCCTTTGCTAAGGATGGCAGGAGCCAAGCTAATTGACATGATCTTCAGTAAGGTAGAGGCCAAGGTCAGAACCTTGCAGTAACTTACTTATGCTCTTCTTATGGACTTACCTTGAAATTTTTAGTGTGACAAAACAAGACTGATGGGATGCACAATAATAGTCTATCAATATTTTAAAAGAGAATAAGCACTGAAGGCACAGAGTTGGAACCAATGGATGGAAATTTTGAAATCACGGCCCCTCTTTCAATTACCCGCTTCCCCCTTTCAATGTGTACCTTTTTCCATTTCTAAGCTTCTGGTACCTCTTCGTTCTTTGCAATTCATTAAAAATGGCAGTTTAGGCCAGGCGTGGTGGGTTATGCCTGTAGTCCTAGAACTTTGGGAGGCCAAGGCAGGTGGGTCATCTGAGGTCATCCTACTTACTACTGCTTTTACTCTTGACTCTGTGTGTGTGTGTGTGTGTGTGTGTGATTAATTTTAAGATTTTTTTTTTTTTTTTTTTTGAGACAGGGTCTTGCTCTGTCACCCAGGCTGCTATGCAGTGGCGCAGTCTGACCAACACGGTAAAACCCCGTTCTACTAAAAATACAAAAAATTAGCTGGACGTGGTGGCATGCACCTGTAATCCCAGCTACTCAGGAGGCTGTGGCAGGAGAATCGTTTGAACCTGGGAGGCAGAGGTTGCAGTGAGCCAAGATCGTGCCACTGTACTCCAGCCTGGGCGACAGGGTGAGACTGTCTCAGGAAAAGAAAAAAAAAAAAGGTAGTTTAGTAATTTAATCCTTAAACCCTTTCAGGACTCTGGACTGGAGGGGTGGGGAGGGGAGAGGAAGAGGGAAGAGCGGGAGGGAAGAAACAAGCACCAGAAAACAGTGCTTTTTTGATCAGCTAATTGTAATTACAATGTCTTCTGTCTAGGATTTTATCTACTTCTTTGTCCTACCATTTCCAGTTAATTATCTTTTTTCCCCTCCATTGCCCAGGCTGGAGTGCAATGGCACAATCACAGATCACCGCAGCCTTGACCTCCTGGCCTCAAGCCATCCTCCCACCTCAGATTCCCAAGTAGATGGGAATACAGGCACATACCAACATACCCAGCTAATTAAATTTTTTTTGCAGAGACATGGTCTTACTGTGTTGCCCAGGCTTATGTTTCTTCTTGACGGAAAATATAGAAGCAAAAGAGGTGCTGAGGCCGGGCGCAGTGGCTCACGCCTGTAATCCCACCACTTTGGGAGGCCAAGGTGGGCAGATCAAGAGGTCAAGAGATCAACACCATCCTGGTCAACATGGTGAAACCCCATCTCTACTAAAAAATACAAAAATTAGCTGGGCGTGGTGGCAGGTGCCTGTAGTCCCAGCTACTCAGGAGGCTGAGGCAGGAGAATTGTTTGAACCCTGGAGGCAGAGGTTGCAGTGAGCCAAGATTGCACCACTGCACTTCAGCCTGGGCAACAGGGCCGAGACTCCAACTCAAAAAAAAAAAAAAAGAGGTGTTGAATAGTTCTGCTCTGTCATAAACTAACACGGCCTCAGCTGGCCCAAGAAGCTGACTATACCTACTTAATACTGCTTTTGCTCTGTCCATAACTTGTTTTTTTTTTTTTTTTAGAGACAGGGTCTTGCTCTGTCACCCAGGCTGCTGTGCAGTGGTGCAGTTGTAGCTCATGGCAGCCTGGAGCTCTTGGGCTCAAGTAATCCTGATGCCTCAGCCTCCCAACTAGTTGAGACTACAGATGCATCCACCACACCTGACTAATTTTTATTTATTTATTGAGATAAGGTCTTGCTATGTTGACCAGGCTGGTCTCAAATTCCTGGCCTCAGGTGATCCTCCTGGCTCAGCCTCCCAAGAAACTGTAATTACAGGTGTGTGCCACCACCCCCAGCTTTCAGACCATAACTTTCTGTATTTCTAGTTATCCTTCATGCCCCTTACCTCGGAAGCCTCTGGTTAGCCTAGCTTTTATATATCCTGAAATTATTCATTCAAGTCCACATCACTCTTTTATACCTGTCTCTGGTTCCATCTGCTTGCTTCTACATTTTGGAATGTTCTATGCTTGGCCACAGTGGTCACTTCAAATATATTACCTCCTTCTTCCTCATCATGATCTATGTAAAGATTATCATGTCAATTTAGGAAAGGTAAAAAAGATGATGAAGGAGAGGGTCTAAGACAAACTTGCATTCTAGTGGGATGAACTATTCAAATGTAAGCTCTTTGAAAGCAGAGATTGTGTATTTGGCTATAGCCTCACCTCCTAGAACAGTGCCTAACACATAGTAGCCCTCAAATATTTGCTGAACAAATGAATAAGCAAAATCTTGAAGGAATGATAGACTAAAGGAATCTCAAAAGGAATCATTAAAGGAATGAAAAGATTTTAGCAGGCCTACATGGAGAAGATGGCTTTCTATCAGATAGAAGGGCATGGGCAAAGTTTAGCGGTGGGAAAGCAAAGAAAGCAGTCCAATTTGGCCTGGAGCTCAGTACAAAGCACACACTGGGAAATGAAGATTTAAAGGCTGCCTGAGGCGAGGCACAGTGCCTTATGGCTGTAATCCCAGCACTTTGGGAGGCCGAGACGGGAAGATCACCTGAGATCAGGAGTTCAAGACCAGCCTGGCCAACATGGCGAAATCTGGTCTCTACTAAAAATACAAAAATTAGCTAGGCGTGGTGGGTGCCTGTAATCCCAGCTACTTGGGAGGCTGAGGCAGGAGAATCCCTTGAACCTGGGAGGCGGAGTTTGTAGCGAGCCGAGATGGCGCCATTACCCTCCAGCCTAGGTGACAAGAATGAAAATGCGTTCCAAAAAAAAAAAAAGTATTTACTTATAAGGACCTAGGGGAAAAACTCTCGTCAGAGATAGTTAACATCTAGTACTTTCTATATGAACCCATAGTATTTGCCTCAACAATCTGTGTCCTGTCCCTATGCTAGAATGAGTGAGACTCAATGAATGTTACCAAAGTAAAAGTAGGGATAAAATGAGGCCAAAATAAATAGGCCTCGGAACTGTAACTTCTTGCAAGAAGGCAAGTCAGAAGACTGGCTTCAACCATTGCTAAAAGAATGGCTTAGTTGTCTAGCCAAAGGGAGTTATGCTCATATCTGGAACATTTTTAAAATTTCCACCTCATGCTTTTAATGTGTGGGGTTGCCTTGATGTTCTGTTTCAATCTCTTCCAGTATATTGCCAAGAAAAGAGAAGAACAGCTGAAAGATAGACTATCTGGCCCCAAAAATGTCAGCCATCCTCTGGTCCTCGGGCCTCAGATGACTCTTACCTTTTCCTATATGTGCCCTCCACCCCACTTAAGAGTCTGGTTTCCTTTCATTAATTATTCATGCCTTGTCCTATTTTCATTTTTTGCATAATTATAGAACAGTGCCTAACACAACTGTTTCATTAATATACTTATCTACTACTGTTCGAAGACCACATCCAAAAAAAGCAGTGGATATTATAATGAGATTTATTTTATCTTCTTTACTTACAGAAACATTTCTTTTGCTTTTGAATATTAACTATCCCCGGCCAGCAGTTCCTTTTTGTTGATTTCATGCCATCTAAATGAGGAGCAGCCATGACATTGCTATCCTATTTGAGGTTTGGGGTAGGTCTTAGAATCATTACTCTCTCCTCAATGGTGTGATTTTTATGTCTCTGGTCACTGCTACCGTATGTTTGGGAAGTGTGGTCTTAGAATGTGGTTTAAAGTCTCAGGAAAAACACTTCCATGTTTTAAATTATACTAGTAATAAATATAGTCTGTGGTAATACATAAAATGCCACAATAAAAACTGCATTAATGATAAAATAATAAACATGGTACTGATAATGAGATATCAAAAAGTCTCAATCAATATAATAATCACAAACATTAGTTCTCACTAATCACATATGAGGTAGCAATTTACTTCCCACAAAAATATCCAATAGAAATTTGAAAATAAAAAAGTATTCTTAACAGAAAGAATTCTGCGTCTGTGGACTGTGATGAGCTTTCCCCTGGATCTCTGACCTAGGTTCTGTCGTGTTAAACATTCTTTAATGACTTGAGTGAGGCCACTCATAGCGTGTTAATCGTGGGGATTCAAAAAAGGCTTCAACAAGCTAGAAACTGAGGTTACACGTGACACTGAACTATGGATGAATGTGAGTCTTGCACTGAAGGTCCAAAGACTATCTGCAGAAGTACAGGATGCAGGAGGTGTGGCTTAACGTCAGCACATGTGAAAAACACTTTAGAGTTTTAGATGATTCAACATGACTCAAGTACATGTGGCTGCCAAAAAAGCTACTTAAACTTTGGCTGTATTAAAAGGAATATATCATGCAGAGCAAGGCACTGGATCCAATCCACACCTGGAATACTATCTCAGTTCTGGGGGTCATGCTCTAACAAAAGGGACAAAATGGAGTATATTTAGGTTTCGGATCAGAGGGCTGAGTGACATAAAATCACGAACACGTGTTACTTGCATGATCAGAATAAAAGATACTTCCATTTTGGAGAAAACAAATCTTTTTAAGTAATGCCCAGTGTTGAAGAGGGTATTAGGAAATGGAAATGCTCAGACAGTACTGCTTTTACTACGAATTAGTTTATTACATCCTTTGGGAAGCAATTCTGCCATACGTTGTAACTGCCACAAAACTTATGTTGGCTTTACTTATAATCACCAAATAACTGGAAACAACCCAGATTCCTTCAGCTGGCAAATGGATAGACAACCTATGGTATATCCGTAAGAAGGAAACAATACAAGGAATGTATTATGGATACAACCACATAATGAATCTTGCTAGACATGGGGGCTCAAACCTGCAATCTCAGCTACTCAGGGGGCTGAGGCAAGAGGACGACTTAGGCCAGGTGTTTGAGACTAGTCTGAACAACACAGTAAAACCACATTTCTAAAAAATATTTTTTTTAATTAGCTGGGCATGGTGGTACATGCCTGTAGTCTTAGCTATTCAGGAAGCTGAGGCTAGAGGATCACTTGAGCCCAGGAGTTCAAGGCTACAGTGAGCTATGACTGTGCCACTGCACTCCAGAAAAAAATATACATATATATATATAAAAATAATAAGCCAATAGTGCAGATACATATTGGAACATAAAAAGACTCAGTCCTAAAGCAGACAGAAAAAGGTATGGGTGGGCAGGGAGGAAGGAATAAAGAACAGGAACAAAGGCCAGACACAGTGGCTCACACTTGTAATCCCAGCACTTTGGGAGGCCGAGGCAGGCGGATCACTTGAGGTCAGGAATCCAAGACCAGCCTGGCCAACATAGTGGAGCCCTGTCTCTACTAAAAATACAAAAAAATTAGCCGGGAATGGTGGCACGTGCCTGTAGTCCCAGCTACTCGGGAGGTTGAGGTGGGAGAATTGCTTGAACCCAGGAGGTAGAGGCTGCAGTGAGCCAAGATCGTACCATTGCACTCCAGCCTGGGTGAAAAACTGAGACTTTGTCTCAAAAAAAAAAAAAAAAAGAAAAGAACTAGACTAAATAAAAAACAATAGCAAAACAGTGGACTTTAACCCAACCATACTGAAATTACACTAAATCTAAGAGTGTTAAAGATATCATTAAAAAGACAGATTTTCAACATATATAGAATAGCAGCAAGACAATTATATGCTGGCTACTTTAAAAGCTAGAGTGAAAGCAAATGGAGGGCCGGGCGTCGTGGCTCACGCCTGTAATCCCAGCACTTTGGGAGGCCGAGGCAGGCAGATCACTTGAGGCAAGGAGTTCATGACCAGCCTGGCCAACATGGCGAAATGCTGTCTCTATCTAAAAATACAAAAACTAGCCAGGCATGGTGGCACACACCTGTAAGTGCAGCTACTCAAGAGACTGAGGTACAAGAATCACTTGAACTCAGGAGGCAGAGGTTGCAGTGAGAGCCAAGATTGTGCCACTGCACTCCAGCCTGCGTGACAGAGTGAGACACCATCTCAAAACAAAACAAACAAACAAACAAAAGCAAATGGACATGACAAGTGTGACTTCTTGATAAAGCCAAATGAGGAGATCAACATACCCTCTCTGCAAAAGGTAACTATAAAGCTGAACATAATTCATACCATTCAAACATAATTCAAGCCATTTTGAGGCTTGGAAAATCAACCAACGGCATACCAAAATTTGAGAAGCATTTATGCCTTAAAAATGAATGAACTTGGCCAGGTGCAGTGGCTCACGCCTGTAATCCCAACACTTGGGGAGGCCGAGGCAGGCAGGTCACGAGGTCGGGAGTTTGAGACCAGCCTGGCCAATATGGTGAAACCCTGTCTCTACCAAAAATACAAAAATTAGCTGGGCGTGGTGGCGTGCACCTGTAGTCCCAGCTACTCGAGAGGCTGAGGCAGAAGAATCGCTTGAACCTAGGAGGTGGAGGTTGCAGTGAGCCGAGATCGTGCCACTGCACCCCAGCCTGGGTGATAGAGTGTGACTCCATCTCAAAAAAAAAAAAAAGAAAGAAAAGAATGAACTTGGGTAAAAATAGTGAGAATCTGTGCATTGAGACGTGAGGCTTCTCCCAACCTTCCTGCCTCAGTTGAAGCAGATGTTGTACCAGAAGGGGACAGGTAATGACAACAGGAAGCTTTACTGCTTTAGCAAGAAGAGGCTGCTGACTTATTGGGAACAACAGGCAACATCCACATAAAGCAGTGTCATCAGTAGAATCGACTGTCTCAGAGATGGGCAAGTGGAAAGCGCCAAAAGCTAACACGAGGTTGTGGCCGTGGTCAGGGCAAGTTCATTCCTGCCTAAGGCTGTAGGCATTTGCAGCAGAGACCTGAAAGGGTGCAACCAGTCACGTGCTCCTAGCTGATGTATTCCAAGGGGAGAGGTGAATGGGTTCAGCAGTGAACAAAAGATAAGATTTGAAAATGGCCTGAACTTTGAATGTGCTACCCTGCCACGCAGAGCCAATTACAGATGACAGAAGCCTTCCTGATCAAGGTGGTTAAGTGCAACCTCTGATCAGTAACTGGCTGTTAACACACGCAGACCTAGGGACAACCCCTAGGAAAGCAGATGTAAAGATATAAGCAAGTTTAAAAAGCGAGCAGACACACGGAGAGGACCTGAGACTACACAAATAAAGAGAGCTGCCCAGACGGCCCCCAGCTGCTCCAGCCCCTGTTATTTCAGCTCCAGCCACCAACTGACTGCAGCTGCACAACAAAGTCAGAAAGTCAGAACTGCCCAGCTGAGCCCTTCCAGAATCCCTGACCCACAGAAATCTGAGAGATAATAAAGTGATTGTTGTCTTTTAAAAAGGAGGGTGTGGGGTGGAGAAGTAGAGACATTAATGGCCACAAGCCACAGGAAAAAGATTTCACAGGTTTGACAAACATGTTACTAAACAAAGAGCAATGAACACACAAAAAAGTAACAACAATTTGGAAGGATCAGAATCCACAGCTGCTATATTATCTAAAATGCCCAGTTCTTAACAAAAAAATTACAAGATACGCAAAGAAACAGGAGTGTGACTCATACTCAAGAAAAACATGCAGGCAATAGAAATTGCTTCTGAGTATCAAAGATACTAGATACAGCAGACAAAAATTTCAAAGCAATTATAAGCTCACAAAACCACAGAAAATCACAATAAAAGAATTAAAGAAAAATATAACAAGGAATCTACAAATTCAGATTCCCCATAAGGAGACAGAAATTATATGTATATTTTAGAAAACAGGCCAGGCACGGTGGCTCACGCCTGTAATCCCAGCACTTTGGGAGGCCAAGGTCAGCAGATTGCTTGAGCCCAGGAGTTTGAGACCAGCAGGGCAACATAATGAGACTTTGTCTCTACAAAACAAACAAACAAATACATACATACATAATATTTTTTTAAATAAGATAAGACACAAAATAGAAATCTTGGAGTTGAAAAGTGTAATAATGGAAATGAAAAATTCACTGGGGCAACTCAATAGCAATTTGGGGATGGCAGGAAAAAGAATCAGTGAACCTGAAAATAGAAATTATCTAATCTAAAGAACAAAGAGAAAAGATTAAAGAAAATAAAACAGTGCCTTAGAGATCTGTGCAACAACATTAAACATGCCAACACACACATAATGGAAATCCCAGAAGGAAAGAAGAGACAAACTTACCAAATCTGATGAAAAATATTAATCCACACATTTAAGAAGATAAAAGGACCCAAGTAGGGTAAATACAAAGAAATCAAAACCTGGACATAGCACAAACTATGGAAAGCTAAAGGAAAAAAAAATCCTGAGATGAGCAAGAGAAAAGCAACTCATCTGAAACAATGGAGGCTAGAAGAAAGTAGAATGGCATATATAAAGCACTGGGGGAAAAAAAATTGTCAACCAAAAATTCCATTTCAATCAAATTTATCCCTCAAAAAAAAAAAAAAAAAGACAACATAAAGACATTCCTAGATAAACAAAAACTGAGAAAATCTGCTAGTGAATTTGTAACATTAAATACTAACAAAAGTCTTTTCAGGGTAAAAGGAAGTGACAACGATTGGGGACCTGAAGTCCAAGAAGAACTGAGGAACACCAAAAATTGTAAATAGGTAAGTTAACACAGAAGATTCTACAAATGTATTTTTTAGTCACATCTTCTCCTAATTTCTTTAAAAGATAAACACCCTTAAGGCAGTAACGATGACACTGTGTCTTGGGTTTACAAACATATACAGATATTATACATGAGAATAATAGCACAAAAAAGGGGGAAAGAATGAGGCTATAATGGAACAAAGCACATACATTTTACCAGAATTAAGTTAGCATTAATCTGAAGTGGACTCTGATAAATTAACATGTACGCTGTAATCTCTACAGCAACTGCTAAGAAAACAACTCCAAAAAATACATAGTTAAAAAACTCAATGGAAGAGTTAAAACAGTAAACTAAAAATATGTGTTTAATATAAAAGGAGGCAGTCAAGGAGGAACAGAGAAACAAAATAGACAAAAATGTATAGAAAATAAATAATAAAAAGGCAAATCTAACCAGATTGATAATTACATTAAAAGTGAATGGTTTTTACACCTCAATCAAAAGGTAGAGAATGTCAGACTGGATAAAACATCAAGATCCAACTATATGCTATTTACAAAAGACACACCTTAAATTCAAAGACACAAAAGAGTTGAAAGTAAACAGATAAAAAAAAGATACATACCCACTGGGCGCGGTGGCTCACGCCTGTAATCCCAACACTTTGGGAGGCCGAGGCAGGTGGATCACCTGAGGTCAGGAGTTCAAAACCAGCCTGGCCAACATGGCAAAACCCTATCTCTACTAAAAATACAAAAATTAGTCAGGCATGCTGGCACACGCCTGTAATCCCAGTTACTTGGGAGGCTGAGGCAGGAGAATCGCTTGAACCCAGAAGGTCGAGGTTGCAGGGAGCTGAGAGCGTGCCACTGTGCTTCAGCAGCCTGGGAGAGCAAGACTTCGTCTCAAAAAAAAAAAAAAAAAAGATATATACCATCATAGAACCATAAGAAAGACAGAACAGTGATATCGTTTGGCTACCTGTCCCCTCCAAATCTCATGTTAAAAAATGGCCCCTAATGTTGGAGGTGGGGTCTACTGGGAGACACATGAGTCATAGGAATAGATCCCTCAAGAATGGCTTGGTGCCTCCCTGTGGTACTGAGCAAGTCTCCCTCTATTAGTTTATGTGAGAGCTGGTTGTTTAAAGGAGTGTGGCACCTCCCCCACCTCTGCCTCTGTCTCTTACCATGTGACATACCTACTCCTTCCCCTTCCTCCATGATTGAAAGTTTTCTGAGGTCCTTACCAGAAGCAGATGCTGGTGCCACGCTTCTTTTTTTTTTTTTGAGACGGAGTCTTGCTCTGTCGCCCAGGCTGGAGTGCAGTGGCCGGATCTCAGCTCACTGCAAGCTCCGCCTCCCGGGTTTACGCCATTCTCCTGCCTCAGCCTCCCGAGTAGCTGGGACTACAGGCACCCGCCACCTCGCCCGGCTAGTTTTTTGTATTTTTTAGTAGAGACGGGGTTTCACCGTGTTAGCCAGGATGGTCTCGATCTCCTGACCTCGTGATCTGTCTGCTTCTGCCTCCCAAAGTGCTGGGATTACAGGCTTGAGCCACCGGCGGTGCCACGCTTCTTATACAGCTTGCAGAACCATAAGCCAAATAAACCTTTCTTCTTTATAAATTACCCAGCCTCGGGTATTCCTTTATAGCAACTCAAAGTGGACTAACACGAATGGCTCTACTCTATTAATATTAGATAAACTAGAAATAAAGACAGAAAGTAATATTAGAGGACAGCATTTCATAATGATGAAAGTTATTACATCATGAAGATATAATAATTCTAAATGTATCCACACCAGCAATATATCCTCAAAACAAATGAAGGAAAAGCTGACAGAATCAAAAGGAGAAATACACAATTCAACAAAACAGGCTAATAATTCAGTACCTCACTCTCAATTGATAAAGCTAAACACAAAATCAGTTAAGAATATACAAAACTCAAAAAACACTATCAACCAATATAACTGACATATATAAAACTCTCTACCCAATGACTGCAGACTATATAGTCTTTAAAAGCACATATGGTTTATACCTTTCACAAAAATTAACTCAAAATGGATCACAGACCTAAATGTAAAATGCAAAACTATAAAAGTCCTAAGCAGCGACTCAAGAGAAAATTCAGGTAAACATGGATTCGGTGATGACTTTTTAGATACAACACCAAAGTACAATCCACGAAATTAAAAAAGGGACAGATCAATGGAACAGACCTAAGAGTCCAGAAATAAACCCTTACATTTATGGTCATTTTTTAAAGGTGCTGAGATAATTCAGTAAGGGAAAACACAATCTTTTCAACACATGTTACAGGGTCAACTGGATACCACAAGCAAACAAACAAAGCAAAATGAACTTAGACCTTTACACAACACACAAAAAGTAATCCAAAAAGGATCACAGGCCTAAATGCAATCACTAAAACTACAAAACTTCTAGGAGAAATCTTTATTAAAAATATTGATACACTGAACTTCACCAAAATTAAAAATGTTGTACTTCAAAAAATATCAGCCAGGTCAGGAGTTCCAGACCAGCCTGGCCAACATGGTGAAACCCTGTCTCTACTAAAAATACAAAAATTAGCCAGGCGCCTGTAATACCAGCTACTCGGGAATCTGAGGCAGGAGAATTGCTTGAACGGAGGCGGAGCTTGCAGTGAGCTGAGATCACGCCAGTGCGCTCCAGCCTGGGCGATACAGTGAGACTCCAAAAAAAAAAAAAAAAAAAAAAAATCCAAAAAAAAAAATGAAAAGAAAGTCACAGTCTGGGAGAAAATATTGCAAATCATATATCTGATTAAGAGACTGCATCCAGAATAAAGAACTTGTTATAATACAATGTCAGTTAAAGACTTAATTTAAAAATGGATAAGAGATTTCACTAATAAGCACTAATAAGGCATTTCACTAATAAGCACACAAAAATAATAGCAACATCATTAGAGAAATGTAAATGAAAACCATAATGAGATACACAACCACTCTGATGGCTATGATCAGAAATAAAGAGAATACTGAATTCTCATACATTGCTGGAAGGAATGTAAAATGGTACAGTAATTTTGAAAAAAGTTTGGCAGTTTTGTAAAAGTAAACAGAGTTGCAATACAACCTACCAATTCCGTTCCTATGAATCTACCCAAAAGAAAACACACTCACATGAACACATGGTCACAAAGGTTCATAACAGCATTATTCATAATAGGCAAAAACTGGAAGTCAGATTCAAGAGTATGTATTGTATGATTCCATTTAGATGAAATGTCCAGAAAAGTTGGCCTGTAGTTGCCTAGGACTGGAGACTGGGAGCAGAATTAACTGCAAAGTGGAAATACTTTTGATGTGGTCCTCATTCATCTCTTTTTTTTTTTTTTTTTTTTTGAGACGGAGTCTCGCTCTGCTGCCCAGGCTGGAATACAGTGGCGTGATCTCAGCTCACTGCAAGTTCTGCCTCCCGGGTTCATACCATTCTCCTGCTTCAGCCTCCTGAGTAGCTGGGACTACAGGCGCACGCCACCACACCCGGCTAATTTTTTGTATTTTTAGTAGAGACAGGGTTTCACCATGTTAGCCAGGATGGTCTTGATCTCCTGACCTTGTGATCCGCCCACCTTGGCCTCCCAAAGTGCTGGGATTACAGGCATGAGCCACTGTGCCTGGTCCATTCATCTCTTTTTATCTCTGATTAGATCAAGCCATCTTCTATATACAGGCATACCTCATTCTATTCCATTTCGAATTTTTTTTTAAATTGTGCTTCACAGATACTGTTTTTTTTACAAACTGAAGATTTGTGGCAGGGTGCTCACTTTATGTCTGCCACATTTTGGTAATTCTTGCAATATTTCAAACTTTTATTATTATGATATCTGTCATGGTAATCTGTGATCAGTGATCTTTGATGTCACCATTGTAATTGTTTTGGGCACCACAAACCACACCCATATAAAACAGCAAACTTAAATTGAGAAATGTTCTATGGGCTCTGACTGCTTCACAGACCAACCATTCCCCCCTCTCTCACCCTCTGCTTGGACCTATTCCCTGAAATACAACAATATTGAAATTAGGCCAATTAATTACCCTACAAGGATCTTTATGCATTCAAGTGAAAGGAAGAATTGCACATCCCTTACTTTAAATCAAAAGCTAGAGTGAGGAAGGCGTGCTCAAGGCTGAGATAGGGTAGAAGTTAGGCCTCCTGCACCAGTTTGCCAAGTCGTGAATGCAAAGGACAAGTTCTTAAAGGGAATTAAAGTGCTACTCCAGTGAACACACAAAGGCAAAAACTACTGCTGATATAAAAAGTTTTAATGGTCTGGATAGACAATCAAACTAGCTCCAACATTCCATTAAGACAAAGCCTAATCAAGGGAGCACCTCAGAGGTTCTACTTCCCTGTCTTCCACGGAACCCACTTGTGCCTTAAGCCATCGTAGTGGATTGCTCAGTAAGCTTTAGTGGATCTTAAAAGCTCTATAGGGTAGGAGATTCTAAACTCTTTCTGTTGACATCTGACCTCTCAGTAGATAACTTAGTTCAAACACCGAACTGTAATCTTTTCTAAAACAAAATTTTATTTTTAAACCTATTATTTTTAAATAAGAAGTTAACAAAAAGAAGAAGTTAACAAAAAGCAAAAGAAGTTAAAGAAAAGTTGCAGGCTTAGGTGCGGTGGCCCATGCCTGTAATCCCAGCACTATGGGAGGCTGAGGCAGGTGGATCACTCGAGGCCAGCAGTTCAAGACCAACCAGGCCAACATGGTGAAGTCATACTAAAGATACAAAAATTAGCTAGGCATGGTGGCGCGTGCCTGTAGTCCCAGCTACTCAGGAGGCTGAGGCATGAGAATCACTTGAACCTGGGAGACGGAGGTTGCAGTGAGTCAAGATGGCTCCATTGCACTCCAGCCTGGGCAACAGAGCAAGATTTTGCCTCCAAAAAGAAAAGAGAAAAGAAAAAAGAAAAAAGAGAAAAACGAAAGAAAGAAAAAAGAAAGAAGAAAGAAAGAAATAGAACAGTTGCATAAAGTATAGGATTCCAGATGGGTGCAGTGGCTCCTGCCTATAATCCCAGGCACTTTGTGAAGCAAAGGTGTGAGGATGTCTCGAGCCTAGAAATTCAAGACCAGCCTGGTCAACATATGGGACCTTATCTCTACAAAAAAATTAAACTATTAGCTGGGAGTGGTGGCACACACCTGTGGTCTCAGCTACTCAGGAGGCTGAGGCAGGAAGATTACTTGAGGCTGGGAGGTCGAGGCTGCAGTGAGTCATGATCTCAGCACTACACCCTCACCAGTTTCCCCTTCATATTAACACAGTATGTGACTACAATACAATGATCAAAACCAGGAAATTAACGCAGATACAATATAATCAACTACACGACACAACTATTCAAACGTGCCCTTTTTCCCCACCAACATCCTTTTTCATTCTAGGACCCAATCCAGGACCCCACACTGCATGTCTCCTTAGTCTCCTTAAATCTGTGACAATTCTTCAATTGTTCCTTGTCTTTCAAGACCTTGACTCTTACGAAGAAAACCAGTTATTTTGTAGGATGTCTCTAATATTTTTACCTGATTTAATAATATTACTATCAACAGGAAACATTTACTGAGGGTTTATTCAGTGCGAAGTACTATACTAAGCCCTATGCCTATGTTCGCTCTTTTAAATAAAAGTGTTTCTAGTAAACTTATTTTTTGGGGGACAAGAGTCTCATTCATGCTGGCCAGGCTGGTCTCAAACTCCTGACGTGAGGTGACCTGCCCGCCTCAGCCTCCCAAAGTGCCAGAATTACAGGTGTGAGCCACCAAGCCTGGCCTGTGATAGACTTTAAAACAGAAGTATTCTAACATCAAAGAGCAATCATCTTTAATTCATTCTTCTTCAAGTGCTATTGTTTTGTAAATTACAAATTATCATGCAACATATTATTTTCCCACACCAATATCCTTCAATGTCCCCTCCAATACCCCTAAAAAATATTAAACCTAAATGTATGCTTTAAATTCAGGGCCCTTGAATTTTTATCTTTCTAAATCTTTACTGCCTGCATTTTCCTATCCTTAAACCGTGGCTCATTGCTTTCTTCACTTGTAACTGTCCTGCTTTTTCATCTCTAAATATACTTTCTCTTAAGGACACCTTTGATCACTACCGCTAGCTCCCAAGAGCTATTGATCCCCTGAAATACTACAGAAGCTAGTGAATGCACTACTCATTTGGTTTACACACAACACCCTGTGCTGTGGGCACGTGTTGTCTCCCAAATGAGACTTCTTGAGAACAGACCTGTGAGCTATCTTTTCCCCCCATGATATCTAGTATACTACCCTAATGCTTAATTGCATTTACTGAACACCTACCAAGTGCCAAGCTTTGTGCTGGGCCCTAAGAAATCTGAGATGTTTAAGACAAAATTCCTACTCTTGGCTGGGCATGGTGGCTCATGCCTGTAATCCCAGGACTTTAGGAGGGAGAGGCAGACGGACCACTTGAGGTCAGTGGTTCGAGACCAGTCTGGACAACATGGTGAAATCCCATCTCTACTAAAAATACACAAAATTAGCCAGGCATGGTGGTGCGCGCCTGTAGTCCCAACTACTCGGGAGGCTGAGGCACAAGAATTGCTTAGCCTGGGAGGTGGAGGTTGCAGTGAGTCAAGATCACACCACTGTACTCCAGCCTGGGTGACAGAGCAAGACTCCGTCTCGGAGTGGGGGAAATAAAAGGACAAAATGTCAACTCTTGAGAAATCTGAGGTGTGATGATAAATGCTTCTTTGAGTACAGTGATAGACTGAAAATAGTTTTCTCTCCAAAAAATTAAGGTCACTAAAAAGTTTCCTGTGGTAGTAAGTTTTTTTCCTTTTCTGTCTTGATAAACATTAAGTAATTCCAGATTACTAACATGTCACAGAACATGTATATTTTCCAATCAGCTTGTGCTTGAAGCAAGCTGTGACTTCGTTTTATAAGAAGTCCAGGTGCTACAGAGGCAGCCTTATTAACCAAAGGCCTTTGAAAAGATGGCACCAGGTTGCAGCAGTTTCAACAAGCTTACCAATTGTTTTAGTTTAGTGACATCTAGTGGTAGAAGTGTTGTTAAACACAGGACTGCTATAAATTTAATTACACTAAAGGAAGACCATCTTATTTAAAAAACGGCAAAATATCAGAAAGACCTATGGTATTTATTATTAATTTGCCTTTGGCCCATATAACTGTTAACTCTCTGTTGCACTTATATTTTTCTTCTCTTATGGCTGATAAAAATTAATTTTGATACAACATAAGATTTACTGAAATAAAAGATACTGATACTTTAAGTTAGAGAGAAGCCCTCAATTAAAAAAGATTGAAGAGCAGGCCAGGCGCAGTGGCTCATGCCTGTAATCCCAGCACTTTGGGAGGCAGAAGCAGGCAGATCACGAGGTCAGGAGATCGAGACCATCCTGGCTAACACGGTGAAACCCCGTCTCTACTAAAAAATACAAAAAATTAGCCGGGCGTGGTGGCGGGCACCTGTAGTCCCAGCTACTCGGGAGGCTGAGGCGGGAGAATGGCGTGAACCCGGGAGGAGGAGCTTGCAGTGAGCCGAGATCATGCTATTGCACTCCAGCCTGGGCAACAGAGAGACTCCGTCTCAAAAAAAAAAAAAAAAAAAAAAAAAAAAAAAAAAAAAAGACTGAAGAGCAAAGCAATCCCAATTGTCACTTGTTCCAAAAATTCTGCAAATCAAAACAGACTTTTTATTCATAAATATTTACTTACTGACACTTTCATACACTGCTAAAAAATGTTTAGAAACAAGATTACAGACCAGATGTGGTAGCTCATACCTGTAATCCCAGCACTTTGTGAGGCTGAGGCGGACGGATCATGAGGTCAGGAGTTTGAGACCAGCCTGGCCAACATGGTGAAACCTCATCTCCACTAAAAATACAAACATTAGCTGGGTATGGTGGTGGGCACCTATAATGCCAGCTACTCGGGAGGCTGAGGCAGGAGAATCACCTGAACCCAGGAGGCAGAGATTGCAGTGAGCTGAGATTACGCCATGACATTCCAGCCTGGGCTGGACTCCGTCTCAAAAAAAAAAAACATGATTACTAACTTTTGCTGATGATTTTCACCAGTTTGTAGAAGCAAATTATTATCTATCCAAACTCATTCTTTAAAATGTCAC
This sequence comes from Mandrillus leucophaeus, assembly GCF_000951045.1. NCBI lineage: Eukaryota > Metazoa > Chordata > Mammalia > Primates > Cercopithecidae > Mandrillus > Mandrillus leucophaeus. The sequence goes on from NW_012104599.1 coordinate 1,417,123, forward strand.
TTTGCATTTCACTGGCTTTCTGTGAAACTGAATGTTGGTGGAAAAAATCTTTAAACATTAAATACCTATGACTGTGTTGTTGCTCTTGTTTTAGAGACAGTGTCTCACTCTGTTGCCCATGCTGGAGTGCCACGGTATGACTGGAGCTCACTGTAGCCTCAAACTCCTGGGATCAAGGGAGTTTCCCATCTCAGCCTCCTAAGTAGCTGGGACTACAGGACTACCAGCACATGCCACCATGCCCAGCTAATTTCCAATTTTTTTGTAGAAATGAGGTCTATGTTGTCCAGGCTGGTCTCAAATTCCTGGCCTCAAGCAATCCTCCTGCCTCACCTTTCCAAAGTGCTATGATCACAGGCATGGGCCACTGCACCAGGCCAACTCTGACAGTTTTAAGATTCCTCTACAGGCCGGGCACAGTGGCTCACGCCTGTAATCCCAGCACTTTCGGAGGCCGAGGCAGGCGGATCACCTGAGGTCAGGAATTCGAGACCAGCCTGGCCAACATGGTAAAACATCGTCTCTACAAAAAAATACAAAAATTAGCCGGGCATGGTGGC
>NW_012104599.1:1424132-1438804 GCF_000951045.1 Mandrillus leucophaeus
TTTTGTAGTACAGACAGGATCTCGCCATGTTGTTCAGGCTGGTCTCGAACTCCTGGGCTCAAGTAATCCTGCCACCTCGGCCTCCCAAAGTGCTGGAATTAGAGGCATGAGCCACTGTGACTGGCCAGCATCTTTTAATTATATGTTTTTAAATATGTATAGAAGACTTTTAAACTAAGAATACCCTCGGCTAGGTGCAGAGGCTCACGCCTGTAATCCCAGCATTTTGGAGGCTGAGGCAGGCGGATCACGAGGTCAGGTGATGGAGACCATCCTGGCTAACACAGTGAAACCCCGTCTCTACTAAAAATACAAAAAAAATTAGCCGGACATGGTGGCGGGCGCCTGTAGTCCCAGCTACTTGGGAGGTTGAGGCAGGAGAATGGCATGAACCCGGGAGGCGGAGCTTGCAGTGAGCCGAGATTGCACCATTGCACTCCAGCCTGGGCGACAGAGTGAGACTTCTCAAAAAAAAAAAAAAGAATACCCTCTGTGACCCTGCCTTCTCTATGTGGCTACCTGCTATTCATCCCTCAAAGCTCAGCTCAATGTCACTTCCTCTGGGAAGCCCGCCCCAAATTCCCAGGCCAAATTAATAATTATCTCCTCCATGTTTATCTCCTCTTTGGGATATGTGGCCAGTATTACTAATACGATAATATTATGAGTACTTGCCTGTCTAAATCACCCACAAAACAATAAGGTCCTAAAGGGCAGCAACTATGTCTTCTATTTTTTGTATCTGCACTGTCTGACCACATCAGGCACTTAGCAGGTGTTTATCAATATGTTGCAGAAATGAATGACCAATTAAAGGCTGCTGGCAGGAGGCTCTTAAAATGGAAAAAGTGGTATCAGACAGAAAAATATGGATTAAAAAGCATTTTTTAAAGGATTTCTGCTTCTGCCTATGAAGGATTAACTGCTATTATGCGGTAATAAACAACTAGAAAACCAGACAAAAATACAGAAACACTAATTTCTGATATTGTATAACAGGCAGCACAGGGCTTTGATTCCTGATAGAAGGAAAACAAGCCCTACCATTTTCCCAGCTTATTACCTAAAGGCAGTTTCCAAGAGGCAGACCAGGGAGGTGTGTTGGTCAGTACAGGCTCCTACAACAAGAACACCATAAACTGGATGGCTTAAACAATATACATTTATTTCTCACAGTTCTGGAGGCTGGGAAGTACAAGACTTAGGTGCTGGCAGATTTGGTATTTGGTGAGGGCACTCTTCCTGGTTTGCAAATGGCTGTCTTCTCCTTGTGTCCTCACATGGCTAAGAGCAGAGGGAGGAAGCAACCTCCCTCCCCCTCTTCGTGTAAGGACGTGCCTCCCAAGATACGAGGGCTCCACCCTCATGACCAAATCCCTTCCCAAGGCCCCATCTCCTAATACAGCACACTGGGGATTACAATTTCAACCTGTGAATTGGGGGGAGACAAAATCCTTCAGTCCATCGCAGGATGGACATCAAAAAAAGCCTAGCAGCCGGCCGGGCATGGTAGCTCAGGCCTGTAATCCCAGAACTTTGGGAGGCCGAGGCAGGCATACCACGAGGTCAGGAGATCGAGATCATCCTGGCTAACACGGTGAAACCCCATCTCTACTAAAAATACAAAAAAAATTAGCCGGGCGTGGTGGCGGGCACCTGTAGTCCCAGTTACTCAGGAGGCTGAGGCAGGAGAATGGCGTGAACCCGGGAGGCAGAGCTTGCAGTGAGCCGAGACAGCGCCACTGCACTCCAGCCTGGGCGACAGAGCGAGATTCCGCATCCAAAAAAAAAGGCTAGCAGCCTCACTGAGTTAGAGAAAGAGCAAAGTTTGCAGAAACTAAAGTGGGTAGGATTTACACAGCAGAATATGGGAGAGAAGGGGGCAGCCTTGAGATCTGCACAGGGTACCCTTAAATCTCTGAAAACATCATCTGCAAATTTGTAAGGTGAAACTCCAGAGACTGGAGAAACAGCTAGAGAGAAGCAGTAGACCAAACATTTTCTGAAGAGCTCATGTTCCCACTAGCCACCGTGGAGAGACTTCATAATACACAAGGCAACAGGTAGAGTATTCAGAAGGATTTCACCTTAGTAGTGAGGCTAAATTAAACTAGGCAAAGACTGCACTAGATGAGCCCTAATGATATTTAAAAGAAAGCATGGGAAGGGTCCCAATGACTACAAGTAACTTAACCATATACGTATGCCAGAATAAAGTCTAGTATCCTTAAAGGAATAAAACAAAATCCAGGCCAGGTCTGGTGGTGCATGCCTGTAATCCCAACACTTTCGTGGACTGAAGCAGGTGGATTGCTTGAGCCCGGGAGGTTGAGGCTGCAGTGAGCCATGGTGATACCACTGCACTCTAGCCTCGGCAACAGAGCGAGGTCCTGTCTCTAAAAGAAAAAAAAAATTTAGTAAAGTAAATTTTAAAAGAAACGCACTCTAATCCCAGCACTTTAGGAGGCTCAGGCAGGTGGATCACCTGAGGTTAGGAGTTCGAGACTAGCCTGGCCAACATGGTGAAACCCCGTCTCTACTAAAAGTACAGAAATTAGCTGGGTGTGATGGTGGGTGGCTATAATCCCAGCTACTCAAGAGACTAAGGCACGAGAATTGCTTGAACCCCGGAGGCAGAGGTTGCAGTAAGCTGCGATTGTGCCACTGCACTCCAGCCTAGGCGACAAGGGCAAAACTCCATCTCAAAAATAAAATAAAATAAAAATAAAATAAAGTACTCATATATTAAAAAAGTAGAGGAAAACATAAGCATGATAAGCAGAGAGATCAAAGACATTTAAGGGGGAGAATCTAAAGCTGAAAAATACAGCATCTGAAATTAAAAACACCTTGGATGAGATTAAAAGCAGTACAGACATGACAGAAAAAAAGACCACTGAACATGGAAACACAGCAGTAAAAATTATTCAAAGTAAGAACAGAAAGGAAAAAACTAAAAATAAAAATGGAAAGGCGTGTCAGTGACCTGTGAGAAAATATCAAGTGGTCTAACATAGAATTGGAGTCCCACAAAAAGCAGGTGGTGGGAACAGAAAAATATTGGACGACATAATGACCACAGTATTTGATTAAAAGTACAAACCTGTGGATCAAAGAACATAGAGAACACATTAGTGTGAACTTATCATTTTCAATATATAGGAAATATACGCCAGGCATGGTGGCTCACACCTGTAATCCCAATACTTTGGGAGGCTGAGGTGGATGGATCGCTTGCGCCCAGGAGTTTGAGACTAGCCTAGGCAACAATGGGAAACCCCATCTCTATAAAAAATACAAAAAGATTAGCTGGGCTTGGTGGCATGCACCTGCAGTCCCAGCTACTTGGGAGGCTGAGGTAGGAGGATTCCCTGAGCCTAGGAGGTCAAAGCTGCAGTGAGCCGTGACTGTGCCACTGCACTCCAGCCAGGGTGAAAGGGCAAGATTGTGTTGTCAAATATATGAACATATAAAAATAAACATAGGCATAAATGTGTGGCTGTGTATCTATGGATTCCCTAGCTAAATCTTCTGAGAAGGTCTGGAAATGGATTCTAAATACGACCCTCCATTAAAAGAACCAGGGTTCCTTTAAGAAATGCCTGATTCTAGAGCTGGGGCCATGGAAGAACAAGGTAAGTCTGGAACATTATATTGTGCCGGAAAATAAAGATATTTTCAAAGAATAAGGGGAATATGTTAAAAGGACACAGTAAGTTAGATTGAAGATGCTGTCACTGGCCAATTTTGGAACATTTTGAGATTGAAAAGAAATAATGATAATAACAGATTACGTACAACTCATTGGATAAAATAGGAGTTGACTGTTCCACACTGATTTGAATAAATAAACGGGGAGATGAGAAACCTATTCCTTCCAGTAGAATATAAACTAATAAATGTAGAAGGAATGAAAAAATTAGAAAACAGTTATTTGGTAGCTATCACAGCATAATTAATTCAAGCAAGAATCATCAATAGATACTATAACTAATGAAATAAAGGTAGATTTAAAAAATGAGATTTCATGGAGTCTCATAATATCTCTTCAAAAACTTAGTAATTACACCAAAAAAATGACTTTATAACAAAAGTGGGCAAACAAAATGTTCAGATAGATAAAAACAGGACTTTTTTCCAGCTGACCTATACTGCAAGATATGCTAAAAGAAGTCCTTTAAACTAAAAATAAATGACATCAAATAGAAACTGGAGAAAGGGATTAGGAATTCTGGAAATGTTAACTATGTGGGTAAACATCACATTTTATATATAGTTACTTTCTTCTCTTAATCTCTTCAAAAGATATATTATTGTTTAAAACAAAAACGTGTGTGTGTGTGTGTGTGTGTCCGTGTGTGTGTCCGTGTGTAAACTACTATGGGATTTCTAACGTATGTAGATGCAATATACATGAAAGCAATAGCACAAAGAAGTGAAGGTGGGCCAAGCGTGGTGGCTCATGCCTGTAATCCCAGCCTTTTTGGAGGCCGAGGCAGGCAGATCACCTGAGGTCAGGAGTTCGAGACCAGCCTGACCAACATGGAGAAACCCTATGTCTACTAAAAATTTAAAAAATTAGGCATAGTGACATACACTTGTAGTTCCAGCTACTCGGGAGGCTGAGGCACAAGAATCACTTGAACTGGAGAGGCAGAGGTTGTAGTGAGCTGAGACTGTGCCAGTGCACTCCCTCCTGGGCCACAGAGCAAGACTTTTTCTTAAAAAAAAAAACAAAAACAAAAGAAGTTGGGGGGGAATGAAACCACACCATTGAAAGGTTCCTACATTTTACATGAAGTGATACAATAGTAATTCTAAATGAACTATGATAAATGCAGACTATATTGTAACCTCAAGAGCAACCACTAAAAAATAACGCAAAGGAGTATAACTTAAAAAGCCAAAAAAGAAACTAAAATGGAATATGTACTTTAAAAAAAAAAATGCAATTGACTCAAAGGAAGGAGGAAAGGAGTATGAAAGTAACCAAAAGCACACAGCACAAATAGAAAATGAAGAGAAAGGCCAGGTGTGGTGGCTCATGCCTGTAATCCCAGCACTTTGGGAGGCCAACGTGGGTGGATCACAAGGTCAGGAGATCAAGGCCATCCTGGCTAACACGGTGAAACCCCGTCTCTACTAAAAATACAAAATTAGCCGGGCATGGTGGCAGGCACCTGTAGTCCCAGCTACTCGGGAGGCTGAGGCAGGAGAACAGCGTGAACCCGGGAGGCGGAGCAGGTAGTGAGCTGAGATCGCGCCACTGCACTCCAGCCTGGGTGACAGAGCGAGACTCCGACTCAAAACAAGAAAAAAAAAAGAAAAGAAAAGAAAAGAAAGAAAATGAAGAGCAAAATGGGAGACCTAAATCCAACCGTATCAATTTACACACTAATTAAAAGGCAGACTATCAGCCTAGATACAAAACCAAGACCCTACTATATGCTGTCCACAAGAGATGCCCTTTAAATATAAAGACATAAATCGATAAAAATAAGTAAAGAATAGTAAAATGTATACTATGCAAATACTAAGTGTAAGAAAGCTGGAGTGGCTATATTGATACAAGACAAATTAGACTACAAGACAGGGGTAATAACACATCGATAGGACATTATCATAAAGATGGATCAATATAATAATCATTAATGCATATATGCCTAATAACAGACTTTCAAAACATACAAAGTAGAAACCAATGGAATAAACGGAATAGATAAATTAACAAAAATGGCTGGATATTTGAATACCTCTCTTTCATTAAGTGATCAAATTAATGAAATAAATCAATATAGACAGACAAGATTTGATGATCACCATTTCTTGACCTAATTGATATTTATAGAACACTACACCCATTAACTACAGAACACATTCTTTTCAAGTGCACATTACTCACCTAAGAAGATTCAGTATTTGTTGAATAAATAAAATGAATAAATACATAATACACAAGTGGAAGATGGAACATGCTGAATTTAAAGTGACTGTATGGACAAACAGAACGAGACATTGGACAAACAGAACAAGAAGTTGCAGCTGGCCAGGTGCAGTGGCTCACACCTGTAATCTCAGTGTTCTGGGAGGCCAGGGTGGGAGGTTTGCTTGAGCCCAAGAGCTTGAGACCAGCTTGGACAACAAAGTGACACCCTATCTCTAAATTTAAAAAAAAAAAAAAAAAAAAAAAAAAAAAATTAGCCAGGTGTGCCACATCTGTGGTCCCAGCTCCTTGGGAGGCTGAGGTGGGAAGATCACTTGTACCTGGGAGGTCAAGGCTGCAGGGAACTATGATCGTGCCACTGCACTCCAGCTTGGATAACAGATCAAGATCCCATCTCAAAAAAAAAAGAAGAAGAAAGGAAAAGAAAAAAAAGTTGAAGTTGATGACAGAGACTTACGATCATCTTGATGTCTGTATTTCAGAATACTTAAAGCTCCTTAGAATCTTGGTTTTCCAAAAGAACACTAGGCAAAATGCTGTGCAGAGGGGAATAGAGACTAATGAATAGATTAAAAAAAAAACAAGAAAAACAGAATACCATTGGGTGGGGAGGTATCACAAGCTAAAGGAAGGGAGTTTTAACAAGTGGGATGGAAATCTGTGTTAAATATGGAAAAGAGGAGGAGGATGTGAACTGAGAAAATAACTTCAAGCATGAAAAGAAAACACTAGTAATCCTCCAAAGCAGCAAATATGGATGAAATTATATATATGAGAGCCTATCCAGGGGAACTTCCCAAATGGCAGAGGTATCAAGGATGCAGAGACAGCATATAGCGGCCATGAAGTCAGTAAGTTTAGCAGCAGAAATGAGAAAAGAGAAAGCACGGTAGCCAGGAGGGCAACTAAATCGAAAGGAAGTGTTTGTCTTGTTTTTAAGATGGGAAAAGCTATATATTCCAACAAGAGGAAAGAGGTCCACTAAGCTGGTTGCTAGACCCCCCCCAAAAAAAAAAAAAAAAAGGCAGGAGCAAAGTCCCAGCAAATGGAACGAGTGAAACAGAATGGCATTAAGTTTCAGAGAAAGGCATGGATACCCTCTCTGAGATTTAATGGAAAGAAACAAGAATGGATGCAGGCACACAGAGATTTATGGGAGTGAGGGGGAAAATGGTGTTCTGGTGAGACAGCTTCACTTTCTCAGTCGGTTGAAAGTAACCTAGTACTTCCCCGTCTTCTGAGTAAGGCTAACTCAATGCTGGTAAACAGCTATGTTTATTCTTGTTTTTGTTTTTACACACAACTCACACTTCTCTGAATAGCCATGATTAACAGCTTAACTGAAGAGCTATTACAAATACAAATCTACAAAGTAATCAGGAATAAGTCATCAATCTTTCCGATATGGTATTTGGGGGAAAATAGACTTAGGATTACCCCTGGGTTTAGAGATGCCCTTTAAGCCATCCAGAGAAGACTGTGGCTCTGATTAAGATCCATTCTCTTGTCCCCTCCTTTGGCTGCCATTTTCCAATGCAATGATAAGGTCTGACAGCTGGTAGAGGCAGACATCTGATGAATGCAAAGACTTATTTGTCCAGATGATAGAAGAATGTGAAGAAACTGGTCATTTGAAACCTAGCTTCATCATGCTCTCCTTATTTATTGCCCTTTTTCCATTGCTTCATTCTCCCCTAGCTACACTTTCAAGCTCTAATTCTCAATGTTCCGTGTGATCTGAAAGCTTTCACTGCTGTTCCATGAGATTTCGCTCCACTATGAAAGCCCCAGGCTCTTTTTAATGATCAAAATCTACTTCACATGCATCATGTTCTTAACAACCAAACACCAAACTCCCAATAAAGTTGCTTAGTATCATTTCAGTATCTACACTGTGTATGTTTGATCATCCTTGTTACTAACAAAGACAGTCTCTTCCCTAGGCAGCAAGACAATCTCTTATGTTGTACCCAAGGTCAGTAACAAAAATGATAGCTCAGTTGCAAAGAATGTCACATGCACGCATGTGTGTAAATATGCATATATTCATCTACTAAGAGTCAACAGAATAATTATTTTTGTAACTTTTATATATAAAACATCAACAATATTACTTTTGCAAATATTTCCTTTCTATGGAATGATACACAATAGAGCGGGATTCATTAAAAAATATAAGTGGTTGAATTTCAAGTAAGAAATCTATACAGGGTTTGTTAACTTCTTGGAATCTTGCTAACTTACATCAAATCTACTATTTTGTCTTTGTGTTCTGTCACAGCCATTTGTGGCTACTTTCTAATTTTCTAATCTTTAATTTCCTATAAAATGCTTTACATGTCAAAATAAATTACTAATTCAGACATTGCTATGAAAAACAGAAATCCCTTTGATCAAAAAAAGGAACAGATATTTGGATTATGGAGCATAAATTATACTCTGGTATATTTATGCAAAAGGGTTAAGGCCAAAGAAAGAATCTGCTTGCTTATTAAAAATGCAAACATTACCTCAGTCATACAAATAGCCCCAAACTCGCCCAGCCACTGCCTCTGCAGATCACCCACCAGCATTAGCATTACATCATATGACATTATGAAACAATAGTGAACTCTGTGTAATACTTGAATATATTGTTTTGAAAGAATAAACTGTCATTAAGTTGAATAAAAGCTTTCTGAAATCAAACCTGGGGGGTACAGCCTTCACTGTGTGGCCTTTTTACTATTTTGAGGAATGGCTTCATCCTGAAAGCAGGAAAGGGGGAAAAAGAGATCAGAGTATAAAGGCGACAGTGATGTGTGGCCCCTGAAGCAGCTCAGGAGGCAGAGGGCAGGGCTTTTAATTATCAGGCAGAACAATGTCAAAGCAGGAGGCTCTGCAACAAATGCTGCACCTAAAAACCCAAACAACCTCATACCCACCACGCTAGTTCCTGTATATCCTAGTGATTAATGGGCTTTGCTGGAATTGGAAACGAAGTCTCATTCTATGCCCTGATGCAATCTTAAAATGTGCTATCACTTACAGCCATGTGACTTCAAGCAATTAATTGAAGCTATCTAGGCCTCAATATTTTAATCTATAAAAATAGAAAGAACAATAGCTATTATGTAGAAGCATGGGGGATAAGATACTATTATCATAATTACACTTATCATTCCCACCCCCTTTGCCTATCTTTCCTAATCACGGCCCAAGGTGTTTCGTCTTCACAAGTGAAACATGAGCATTGCCTTAAATGCTCACTGGCTTTTTGCTTGCTGTAGTCTGGCCACAGCCACATGTTGTCATTTCTAGATTCATGCCATTCTCATCAAGTGGGGGTGCAGTGAGAGGATGAATTATAGAAACTATTTTCTATAGTATTTTTTAAAACTTGGGCCGGGCATGGTGGCTCATGCCTGTAGTCTCAGCACTTTGGGAGGCTAAGGTAGGAGGCGCACTGGAGTCCAGGAGCTTGAGACCAACATGGGCAACATAGTGAGACCCTGTCTCTACAAAAAAAAAAAATGCATTTTAATTAGCCGGGTGTGGTGGTGCACACTGTAGTCCCAGCTACTCTGGAAGCTGAGGTGGGAGGATCACTTGAGCCCAGGAGGTTGAGGCTGCAGTGAGCCATGATCTCATCTCTACCTTCCTTAACCAAATCCCAGATAACCTCTTCCTATAACCTGCTCCTTACTAGCCTTCCTCCTTCCTACACCTATTCTCAATGTTCTTAATAACCAAGGCTCAAAGAGGTGGAAAAACAAAGCCAGACAACCTAATAGTTGGTGGCAAAGTCCCAGTTAAAACTCATTTATCAATGAAACCAGGTCCAGTTGCATTGCATTAACTGTATCACATTAATTATTCACTTTTAGGGCACTCGGTGATGATTTATTTATTTTGAGACAGAGTCTTGCTTTGTCGCCCAGACTGGAGTGCAGTGATGCAATGTTGGCTCACTGCAAGCTCCACCTCTTGGGCTCAAGCGATACTCCCACCTCAGCCTCCTGAGTAGCTGGAACTACAAGTGCCCACCACCATGCCCAGCTAAGTTTTGTATTTTTTGTAGAGACAGTGTTTTGCCATGTTGGCCAGGCTAGTCTCAAACTCCTGTGCTCAGGTGATCCAACCGCCTCGGCCTTTCAAAGAGCTAGGATTATAGGCATGAGCCACCATGCCCAGCCCTCAGTGATGACTTCAAATCTGAGGTTAGCTTCCCTTAACACCAAGTCTTCTCCTACATATTTCCCCTACTAGTGATTATCATAAAACAAATTACAGTTAATCCTTGAACAACATGGGTCTCAACCACATGGGTCCACTTATATGTGGATTTTCTTCTGCCTTTGCCACCCCTAAGACAGCAAACTAACCCCTCCTTTTCCTCCTTCTCAGCCTACTCAACGTGAAGACAATGATGAAGATCTTTCTGATGATCCACTTCCACTCAATGAATAGTTAATGTACTTTCTCTTCCTTTTAATTTTCTTTTCTTTTTTTTTTTTTTTTGGATACTGAGTCTCACTCTGTCGCCCAGGCATGATCTCAATCACTGCAACCTCTGCCTCCTGGGTTCAAGCGATTCTTGTGCCTCAGCCTCCCAAGTAGCTGGGACTACAGCTGCACGCCACCACACCCAACTAATTTTTGTATTTTCAGTGCAGATGGGGTGTCAGCATGGTGGCCAGGCTGATCTCGAAACCCTGACCTGAAGTGATCCATCCTCCTCAGCCTCCCAAAGTACTGGGATTACAGGCATGAGCCACTGCGCCTGGCCTTCCTTATAATTTGCTTCATACATTTTCTTTTGTTTAGTTTACTTGATTGTAATAATACAGTATATAATACATATAACATAAAATATGTGTTAATCAACTGTTTCTGCTATCAGTAAGGCCTCTAGCAAACAGAAGGCTATTAGTAGTCAAGTTTTGGGTAAGTTGAAAGTTATATGCAGATTTTTGTGGGTTTTTTGTGTTATTTTTCCCCTGAGATGGAGTTTCACTCTTGTTGCCCAAGCTGGAATGCAACAGCACAATCTCGGCTCACTGCAACCTCCATCTCCCGGTTCTAGCAATTCTCCTGCCTCAGCCTCCCGAGTAGCTGGGATTACAGGCGCGCGCCACCATGCCCGGCTAATTTTTTGTATTTTTAGTAGAAACGGGATTTTACCATGTTGGCCAATATGGTCTCGATCTCCTGACCTCAGGTGATCCACCCACCTCAGCCTCCCAAACTGCTAGGATTATAGGCCACCATGCCCAGCAGACTTTTTTTTTTTGAGACAGGATCTCACTCTGTCACCTAGGCTGAAGTGTACTGACATGACTACTGCTCACTGCACCCTTGACCTCCTGGGCTCAAGCGATCCTCCTATGTCAGCTTCCCAAGTAGCTAGGACGACAGACATGTGCCACCATGCCTAATTTTTTGTATTATCTGTCAAGACAGAGTTTCACTGTATTGCCCAGGCTAGTCTTGAACTCTTGGACTCAAGTGATCCTCCTGCCTCAGGCTCCCAAAGTGCTGGAATTACAAGTGTGAGCCACCATGCCCTACTATTGTTAGCTTCTTTAGAGAATCACATTATTCCTCAAAATCATGAAAACTAAGAAGATGAATAGGCCAGGCGAGGGGGCTCACGCCTGTAATCCCAGTGCTTTGGGAGGCCGAGGCGGGTGGATCACCTGAGGTCAGTAGTTCAAGACTAACCTGACCAACATGGTGAAACCCCATCTCAACTAAAAAAAAAAAAAAAAAATTCTAGCTTGGCACGGTGGCAGGCGTCTGTAATCCCAGCTACTTCAGGAGGCCGAGACAGGAGAATCGCTTGAACCTGGGAGGCGGAGGTTGCAGTGAGCCAAGATCACGCCATTGCACTCCAGCCTGGGGGACAAGAGCGAAAACTCTGTTTCAAAAAAATATATATATATATATATAAAAAACATATATATATATAGTGTTATTTTACATAAAAGTCAGAATGTTTACCAAAGTCTAACCCTGAGGTCTGTAGGGAAGAAATTGAAAGCTTGTATTTCCTTATCTATGAAACAGATGAAGCACTGGTAAGAATAAGACAATATATGGATCATCTATAAAGCACCATTTGTTTTTGTTTTTTAAATAGTGTGGAACAGTGTAACATAAGATTTGACATCAATGAAGAAGGTTCAAGTTCAACCTCTCTATATGCCAGCTGCCTGATCTCACCCTAATCACTGAAACATGTTTAATGATGTAAGAATTAAAGGGATGATATGTGTATGAGTAAGGATCTCTTAATACAAATAGCTATGTAAATGTAAGATGTTTTACATTGTATTATACCAAGTTAAATAAACCAGGGCCTTATGTTCATTATTTCCTAATCTTTAGTGGGGGTGAGGGAGGAGGGAACTAAAGGACTCTTACAGCAGAAACACCAGTTAATATAAAATCATCTCCACCACTTAATGGAGACACGAAAATAATAAAGTTGTGGCCTTGGTGTCAAAAGGTAACTACCACAATATATGCTAACTGGGTGGGTAATCTCTCTTTTCAAACACACACTCTCACATAAAACAGTGGCCAGGATTAATTACAAGTGTATCAGTAGTGATGGAGATTTTCTCTATGGATCTGAACTAGTCCACCACTGTCCGGATCACAAATAACAATGAAAATCTTTTCATGGGAATATAACAGGAAAGGGCCATTTTCGACCTCATTCATTCACTTACTCAGTCCCTATCTTATACCAGGTTCTATTTCAAGTGCTGGGAATTCAACAGTGAGCAAAAGAGGAAATACCATCATAGAGCTCACATTCTAGCAGAGAAATATAGACAGTAAACATATTTGCAATAGGTCAATGATAATTAAGGGCTATAGAGAAAAACAGGTAGGGAAAGGTCTGCAATTTTTAATTTGGGAAATCAAGAAAGGCTTCACTGAGAAGATGCCATTTAAACAAAGACCTAAAGGAGATGAGAGAGCAAAATAAATGGATATGGATACGTAGAAAGAAAGTAGTAGGGCTACACAAATCTCTCCAGCAAGTTCAGATAAAACAAAATGCAATCCTTTACCTTTCAGAAGGGGCTGGAAGGTTGGAATCTCTTGCAACTTGATGACATCGGGATCATTGCTGACGTTCCGTGAGGCCTGGGAGCCCTGAGCTACAACCACAATATCATCCATCTTGGCTCTATGCTTGGCTGGTGAAGGAGTCACTGAAAATAAAGTTACACTGCTTAGGAGATGCGTATTAGTTAGGCACCTCTGCCTCACCAAGGCAGTTTTCGGTGTAGTGATTAAAAACAATAATTTTATACAATGTAGCTATCTTGCAGTTGGGGTTGGGGTGGCGGGGATGAATTATAGAAACTATTTTCTATAGTATTTTTTAAAACTCAGGCTGGAGCCAGGCACGGTGGCTCATGCCTGTGATCTTAGCACTTTGGGGGGCCAAGGCGGGCAGATCACCTAAGGTGAGGAGTTTGAGACCAGCCTGGCCAACATGGCGAAACCCTGTCTCTACTAAAAATACAAAAATTAACAGGGCATGGTGGCGGGTGCCTGTAATTCCAGCTACTCAGGAGGCTGAGGCAGGAGAATCATTTGAGCCCAAGAGGCAGAGGTTGGGGTGTGGTAAGATCATGCCACTGCACTCGAGCCTGGGCAACAGAGCGAGACTCTGTTGCAGGAAAAAAAAAAAAAAACACCACCTCGGGCTGGGCGTGGTGGCTCATGCCTGTAATCTCAGCACTTTGAGAGGCTGAGGCAGGAGGATCACCAGCGTCCAGGAGTTCAAGACCAACCATAGGGAGACCCTGTCTCTACAAAAAAAAAAAAAAAAATTCTTTTAATTGGTCAGATGTGGTGGTGCACACTATAGTTCCAGCGACTCAGGAAGCTGGGATGGATCACTTGAGCCCAGGAGGTCAAGACCGCAGTGAGCCATGATCACACCACTTCATGGGTAAGAGAACGACAGTCTCAAAAAACAAAACAAAACAACAACAACAACGAAAACCCTCAGACATTACAGGAATTTATTTTATTTTGATGCAGAGCCTCACTCTGTTGCCAGGCTGGAGTACAGTGGTGCAATCTCCGCTTACTGCAACCTCCGCCTCCTGGGTTCGAGTAATTCTCCTGCCTCAGCCTCCTGAGTAGCTGGGACTATAGGCACACGCCACCACACCCGATTAATTTTTGTATTTTTAGTAGAGGTGGGGGTTTCACCATATTGGCCAGGCTGGTCTCAAACTCCTGACCTCGTGATACAACCGCCTTGGCCTCCCAAAGTGCTGGGATTACGGGTGTGAGCCACCGCACCTGGCCCATTACGGGATTATATAACATGAATAAACTTCTTTCGTAACTAAACGTTTTCTTTTTCAGCACATAAAAGTATAGGCAGATTGTTTTCATTTTCTCCTTCTTTAATTATCCTGATATCTTGACATATATATATATATCCCTATTTCTAAAACGAGAAATAAAGGGTACAAAATTTAACTGTGACTTGCCCAAAGTCAGCAATGCTAGAAAGTTAGGAAAGGAATTAGAGGTCTCTAAGTTACTGGTACACAAGGCCCATCTCTGCGACACTGGAGTTGCAAAGCTGTCTATCCATCCTACCACATCAAGCCAGCTATGTTAAGTCCAGGAAAACACCCTGGTCTCAGCCCCCAAATGACTGGCCTATTCCAGACGCTTCAGCCTCCTTTTTTTTTTTTTTTTTTTT
>NW_012104599.1:1439995-1455996 GCF_000951045.1 Mandrillus leucophaeus
AGTAGAGACGGGGTTTCACCGTATTAGCCAGGATGGTCTCGATCTCCTGACCTCCTGATCCGCCCGTCTCGGCCTCCCAAAGTGCTGGGATTACAGGCTGGAGCCACCGCGCCCGGGGGAATAGGCAAATTCTAACATCGGAAATGCGCAAATGCTGTTGGTTCATGGGCAAGCAAGCATATTAAAAAGATGCCACACCGCTTCCCCCCAAAATATGTTTCTGCCCTGCCATAGAGGCAAGAATGTCAGATGTCACAATGATTATATTTCTTACAACAAATATGACACTCTGGGCCTTCCAAGGAAATAGAAAAACGTAGCAAAGCTAGTAGACGCTGCCCATCATTCAAAGCTGCCCCAATCCAGTCCCCCAGAATGTAGGTCTGAACTAGTCTTGAAGGTCACACTTCAAAGTGAAACACCCTTAGATCTATTAGTTTGCCTATTTATGAATTACAAATCCTATCAAGAACAGAGAACTTCTAAAATCGGGGACTCTTTTTAGGACCCGGATTAACCAATTTGCATTAGCAACCCCGGAGCTTAGCCAAAGCACTCCCAGCTGTCCTGGGCTGCGTGGGTAACAAAAAAAAGCAGCAAATGGTCCTCAATTAAACATCAGCTGTTTTATGTATTGAACACTCACTGTATCGCAAACACAATAATCCTCCCATTCTTGTCTCAAACGCTTAGAGGAATCTAAAATTCATGGACAGGGAACAACAATGGAAAACACCAGAGCCTGCTGTCTGGTCAACCTCTATAAGATTAGAAAAGGACCAAGACACCTTCTGAGAAGAAAAAGCTGTTTCTGGAGACCTCTGCACTCAAGAGTTCAAATAAGTGGACACCTATCACATATCCCTTCAGAAAAGGAACCTCTAACACCGGTTTTTAAGAAACAGCCTGTTCTCAGAGGTCCTATAATCCATCCACTGTGTGAGCCAAATCTCACTACATCAGCCATGAGCACTAGAGCCAAAAATTAATTAGGTCGTCTTTTAAACAGTAGGCTGTAGCTGGGAGAAACGGCTGTTTTGAAAATAAATAATGGGCACCGGCGCCCACGCTGGCTTAGCTTGCAGTCACAGGCACTTCCATCAGGGGAATCGAGGCCAGGACAGATGGTGACTTTTTTTTTTTCCCTAGTAACATGGTAGGGCTTTTTCTGTGCGTTCCCGTCCGCAGTCCCAGACCCCACTAGTCTGGGAGGCAGCCCGCTCTGCAAGCAGACATGGCGGGCTGGAGGGGGGTGGGTTAGGACACCGACCTGAGGAGTTCAGATCGTTGGGTCGGCTCTCGGCCTCGGAGCTCTGCTCACTGCCCATGATGCCGGCAGCGGTGGCAGCAGAAGAACGGCGAGCCAGGCGGTCACCGCTCCGGCGGCGGGCGACAGGGCAGGGGCCAGGGACCGGGACGGGGAGGCAAGGCAGAGTCTAGGCGGCGCAGCGAGGCTAATGTGTGGGGCTGACGCGTCCAGCCCACGCAGGGGCCTGGGCGGCGGGGGGAGAGGCCCTATTTGGGGAACAGAAACGCAAGGAGGCGCGGCGCGAATGCACCCGGCTCGCCCTCCTTCTTTCCGGGAGCCCTAAGAGAACCTGCAGATGACACTGGCTTTGCCGCACCTGCGGCCGGCGGGCGGCGCCGCTTTCACTCACTGGTTCACGCGCCGCAAGCTCGCTCCTTCCGGGATGCAGATGGGCGGTGCCGGCTACGCCCGACCGTCAGTTCCGGGTTAGGAGGCCCCGCCCCCGGCCCGAGGGAGGGGCGGAGAGACCCCCTCCTGCGACTTAGGGCGACGCCACCTTAAAGGGCCTGAGCTCCTTCAAGCCAGAACTGCCGAAAAGGGTAAGCCCTTTACTGTTGCGTCGCCTTGCAAACACCACCCACGCTATTAAGCGCTTCAATACCCACATGTGAGAACAACTTTACAAACAAGATATTTTTAACCCCGTTTTACAGATGGAGAAAAAGACGCTAGATAGAGCCAGGATTCGAACCCACAACAGCGTGGATGCAAAGTTCATTTTTAATTCTGAAGAGCTGGGAGTTTAGCAGTGGACGATCAAACAAAAAAGTACCAGAAGGCGGTGAAGGCAGCAGCTGGAAATGAGAGAAAAATTAAGAAATAGAAAGTGCTGATTCACGTATTAGGGAGTGCACATCTTTAAAGAGAAGTGAAGAACCTTTTTGGCTAGGCGCTTTCTGGGGACCTTGACAGTTATCAACAAGTCACTCTGAAACTAACAAAAGGTGAGGAGGGAGTAATCCAGAAAGGAAACTGCCACTTTTACCAGGGCAAGGAAGTAGACCTAGCAATGCAATGCCATCAAGGAGTTAGCTGGCTCTGGAGTTCTCCGAACTTTGCAACTCATTTTATATTACGTTGTTTGCGTCAAGAAATTTCAAGTAGGCCGGACGCGGTGGCTCACGCCTGTAATCCCAGCATTTTGGGAGGCCGAGGCGGGCGGATCACGAGGTCAGGAGATAGAGACCATCCTGGCTAACATGGCGAAACCCCGTCTCTACTAAAAATACCAAAAAATTTAGACGGACGTGATGGCGGGCGCCTGTAGTCCCAGCTACTCGGGAGGCTGAGGCAGGAGAATGGCATGAACTTGGAAGGCGGAGCTTGCAGTGAGCCGAGATCGCGCCACTGCACTACAGACTGGGCTACAGAGCGAGATTCCGTCTCTTTAAAAAAAAAAATTTTTTTTCAAGTAAATGCCTTGAGATTTTATATGCATAAAATACAGTCTCGGAAGAAGTGTCAAGTAGACTAAATGATTTTTAAGTCCCTTCCACTCTACTATATCACAATAATTTCCCCTATTTTACCTTATTTAATTTTCACAACAACCCTGCAGCCAGTAAGTAGGTGACTCCTCCATGGTCAGCAGGTGGTAAGTGGTGGAACTATTTAGGACTGTCTGATGCTCTTTCCTCACCATTGCAATACAATGAGAAAAATGCAAATGAATCTAAGTACAGTGGTCTCTGGGAATATGAAAATAGAACGAAAAACTGCCTGAGAGATCAGGGCAGGCTTCTAGAAGGTTGTGTCTGACTAGTCCTGAGGTTTACATAAACCACACCAGGCTGATGGGACTGGGAAGGGCCCACTAAGCAGTGAGACCATTGCCTTTTGGAGAGTCCTTGCTTCGCCTCCCAGATTTCCTCTTTGAGGGTTAGGTGAGAGAAGAGGTAAAAGGGGTGAGGAATGGAGAATAACTCATTCTGGCTCTTGTTTCCCCCTTTCCACATAAAAGTATATTTGCCTTGTGTTCCATACACCAGTCCATACTGATGTAATGGTGTTTTTTATGCTTTCTTTTGGGTAAACATTTCATTCTTAAAAAGATCTTCTATCCCATCAACTGATGAATAGATAAAGTATGGTATATCCGTGTAATGGAATATTTATTCAGCCAAAATAAGGGAAGGATGAAATACTGATACATGCTACAACACAGAGTAACCTTGACAACATTATTCAATATGAAAAAGGCCTGTCACAAAAGACCACATATTGTAGATTCCATTTATATGAAATGTCCAGGAGAAGCACTACAGAGAGAGAAATATATTAGTGTTGCCTAAGGCCAAGGAGGGGTAGGTGGAAGGGAAATGTAGACTGACTATTACTAGGTATGGAGTTTCTTTCTGGGGTTGATGAAAATGTTCTAGAATTGTAATGATGAGTGCACAACTCTGAATATATTAAAAACCACCGTAGAGTACGCTTTACCAGGGTAAATTGTATGGTATGCAAATTCTATATCCATAAAGCTATATTCAGAAAAAGAACATATGAAGATAAAATTCCTTTCTTCACTGGCTTAACATTTCTTGGGAACCTGAAATGTTCTAGGCACTTGCTACACACTAAGAATAAAAAATTCAACAAGGCCCAGCCCCTGTACTTACAGTCTGGTGGCAAGAAAATCAAATGAGCATTTATATAACATAAGGAGTCTGCCGGAAGAGCTTTATAGCTAGGAAACATTTGAGATTGATGTCTTTTAGCACCTTTTAAATCCCTTCTACGTGAGCAGCAGACTATGTTGTTGTATATGTAATAACTAGCAATTGAACAACCTTTTTGAGTTTACAGGTCTACAGGTCTATATGTTAGACCTACATAAAAAGGTCTATATTATGATCTGTGTATAAAGTAGATAACACTTCCCTAATTTTACAGAAAAGTTAAGTGATTTATTCTTGGTCACACAACTAGTAAGTTATAAAACCAGGACTCATGTTTTCAAAACTCATCATGTGTCTGTCCACTCCAGACTGACTCCTCTTCCCATGTCTTTATATGACCTGGTACTCCTATCCAACCAGGCTCCCAAGCCAGAAGCCTGCTTACTGTCAGCACCACCTCCAACCAATTGTTGCATCCTGGAGAGCCTCTCTGTTAATTTCTCCTCTATCTCCATGCCCATTTCAGGGCCTTATCACTTCCATTTCTTGGAAGAGAGGCCTCTGGCCTCACATCCTTCAATCCATCCCTCCTGTGGCAGGTAGAGAGAATTTTCTAGAATATTAATTAGGTCTCTGGACCTGTCACTGCCCTGCAAAAAACTTTCAGAACTCCCCATGCCTTTAGGATAAAGTTTAAGATTTAACATGAAAACCTTCCTGCTCTGACCCCAGCCTCTCTCTCTGTTCTGTGTACACTGGTAACCTTCCTAACAGGCTGAATTTGCTGTGGTCATGCAATTTCCTCTTCCTGAAATATTCAGCCTTTTCCTCCTCATCTGCTAATAACTTCATTCTTCAATAATTAACTAACACCTCCTCCCAGAAATTGGGATCAGATGTCCCTTCTCTGAGCCTTTTTAGTTGCCATCTTCTATTATAACATTTATTCTTTTCTTGGAGAGGGCAGGGACAGGGTCTCACTCTGGTGCCCAGGCTGGAGAGCAGTGGTGCTATCATGGCTCACTACAGCCTCTACCTCCTAGGCTCTTAGGTGAGCCTCCTGCCTCAGCCTCCCAAGTAGCTGAAACTACAGGCGTGTACCACCACACCAGGCCAATTTTTATTTTTTGTAGAGATGGAGTCTTGCTATGTTGGCTCAGGCTGGCCTCAAACTCCTGGGCTTAAGTGATCCTCCTGCCTTGGCTTCCCAAAGTGCTGGGATTACAGGCGTGAGCCACTACACCTGGCCTTCATCACACTTATTGTTTACACAGCCGTTGATTTACTTGACTCTTTCTCCTTCTGAGCTATGAACATCTTGAAGGTAGATCCCATTGATATTATTGGTCTTTAATTTCCCCTGCAGGTGCGTAATACATGTTTTCTGATTACTTTTTAAAAAAATCTAAACTCCACATAGATGGGACTTCTAACCCTCAGAGAAGAGTATCAGGAATCTCTTCAGGAAGTGAAGTGACAATGGATATAATTTCTAAGTTATGACTCAGGCCAGAAATTAAAGGTTTTTTATTTTATTTTTTTAAGTAATCCAGGTGCAGTGGCTCACACCTGTAATCCCAGCACCTTGGGAGGCCAAAGCAGGAGGGTTGCTTGACCCCAGGAGTTTGAGACTAGCAAAGGCAATATAGCGAGACCTCATCTATACAAATAATTTAAAACACCGGGTATGGTGGGTCACACCTGTAATCCCAGCACTTTGGGAGGCCAAGGTGGGCAGATCACTTGATGTCAGGAGTTCAAGACCAGCCTGACCAACACGGTGAAACCCTGACTCTACTAAAAATACAAAAATTAGCTGGGCTTGGTGGCATGAGCCTGTAATCTCAGCTACTCAGGAGACTGAAGCAGGAAAATTGCTTGAACCTGAGAGGCGGAGGTTGCAGTGAACTGAGATTGTGCCACTGCACTCCAACCTGGGCAACAGAGCGAGATTCCATCTCAAAATTAAAAAAAAAAAAAAAAAAATTAAGAACAGTAGCTGGGTGTGGTGGTGTGCATCTGTGGTCCCAGCTACTCAAGAGACTGAGGCAAAAGAATCACTTGAGCCCAGGTGGTCAAAGCTGCAGTGAGCGGTGATTGTGCCATTGCACTCCAGTGTGGGCAACAGAGCGAGACCCTGTCTCAAAAAATGAATGAATAAGTAAATCAATGATATTTATAAATTAAACACATATCAATAGAAAATATTTCTTTAATCATTATTTTAATCAGTATCCTTTGTTCACTGTCATACCTGAAAAAATAACATATCACTTCAATGAAAACAGGGTCAGGCCGGCTCGGTGGCTCAAGCCTGTAATCCTAGCACTTTGGGAGGCCAAGGCGGACAGATTGCCTGAACTCAGGAGTTTGAGACCAGCCTGGGCAACACGATGAAACCCCGTCTCTACTAAAATAGAAAAAAATTAGCCAGGTGTGGCGGCATGTGCCTGTAGTCCCAGCTATTCGGGAGTCTGAGGCAGAAGAATTACTGTAACCAGGGAGGCAGAGGTTGCAGTGAGCCGAGATCGCTGCACTCCAGCCTGGGCAACAGAGCGAGACTCCGAGACTCTGTCTCTTAAAAACAAACAAAACACAAAACAAAGGAAAAAAAACAGGTTCATTGTATTAAAGCACTGAATATGAAGTTTCTAATAATGGAAAGGTCTACTTAGTAACTAGCATGGATTACCCCACGTAGAGAGATTCAAAAACTGATAGCTCTACACCCTGAACCCTGAAGTGTATATCATCTGTACAGATAAAACACCCTTGCATATCAGTCCCTTGTTGCATCAGGAAAATCACTGCAATGGGAAATTACTCTGGAGTTTCCTTCTCTTTGGTAACTTTCAAACCTAGCTTTAACAACATTGTAATTCAAGAGTCATCTTTTGGTTACAAGTAGAGTTAGTTCCACACAATGGACCTTTGTTCACAAGCATTCTCAGTCAACATAATCCTCCTGTAGTTATTGGTTAAGACTAGGGTGTAGCTGTTGGGTGTACAGGCCTAGACTTACTTGCAACCGCATAGCACTTCAGGTCTGCAAGCTCTTTCAAAACAGAGGTGAAGATACTGTCAAAGGTTAGACCATATGACAAACTAAGTGTCAATGGTTTAGTAATGTTGCATGTGTGTGTTTATGGAGGTGGGGATGGAGCCAGCAGTAATTTAGAAACTTCCACAACCTATGCCCTATGCAGTTGTTTTCCATTCATTCAGTCAACAAAAATATTTTAGTTAAATATTTACTGAGTGCCTATTGTGTACCAGGCACTATGCTAAGTGTTAGGTATACAGTTTTAATATATGTTACAGACACCAGCATTTTCACCATTATTATCCTATCTACAAACAATAAATCCTGCAGAAAGCCAAATACCTTCGCTGAAGTGTGTGTGGAACATAATATTTAACTCAAGAATTGTCATCTTTAACTGAGGATTCCATCCTCCCATTATGGAAAGAGGATTCTCAGAACTATGCCAATAGGATGCACCGTAAGCTCTTGAACATCAAACAACTGCTATCAGTGGTTGCCTCTGCAGAGGGAGATTAGGAGACTGGGGTGCGGGGGTGAGGGGTAGACTTGTCACTGTGTATATTTTTGTACTGTTTGACGTTTTCCCCACGTGCAATTAATTTTAGTTTGCGCGGGCTCCGGCCTCCGCCAGGCAAGGCTCACCTGCAGACCCTCGGGCCACCAGCAGGGAGGCACGCACTCCTCCTCGCAGCGCGCCCAGCCGGGGGTCAGCGGTGTGGCTGAGCTGGCGGGGAGCGCGGGGCTGGGGGGCGCTACCTCCCTGTGGAGCTCGGCGCTGGGGCCGGGAGCCCGGAGCCTCCGCGGGGAGGGACGCGCTAATGTTGCCGGGAAGCAGCTCCGGGTTGCAGGGCAGGAACGTGCCCTTCCCCCGCGGTAAACTTTCCGTCGCTGCGACGGAAGCAGGAACTTGCTAACCACAAAACCCGCCAGGCCGGTGCGGGAGCTGCGGAGCATCCCCTGCGGTCCTCGCCGAGACCCCCGCGCGGATTCGCCGGTCCGTCCCGCGAGCGTGACAGAGCTGTCCTCGCACCCGGAGGGCAGCAGGGGCCCCGGGGCCCTCTCGCCTCCAGGTAAAAGGGTCTCCCCAATACCCACCCCCGACCGGCTGCAGGCGACGTCGCCACCTGCGGAGAGAGTTGGTCCCCTCCTTTCCAGGGGCCGAGGCTCCTTCATGCACACCGGAGCATCCGAAGGACCAGCTGGGGCCAATAAGGGCTTAGCAGGATCCTTGAGTCGCTGCAGTATTCCAAAGGCGACCTCTAGGCGCGCTCAAGGCACCTGCCATAAATGGCTCTGTCTCTGCGTTGACATCAGAAGGAGAGGCAGAAGAATAGCTCAGTAGGCAACACGCATTTCCTCAAAGGAAGATAAAATGTTCCCTGTTTTCTTGTAGTATTGTATTCATTATTGAAACTGCTAATTGTCTAATTCGCTGTAGAGTGTGTGTGTGTGTGTGTGTATACAGTTATAAGCATCTTGGTAAATTATAGTGTGCTGCAAGATGATTTCCAATGTTTGAACTAGTTATGTGCGAGTAAGTTTTAGCGACTCTTGTATGAAGGCGTTAAAACTCAGGGGCATCCTCTCTCACCCACCTGTATCCTTTTCCCCCGTCTTTCAACAAGATTCAACTCGACTTCAGGCCCTTAAAGCCTAAATAATAATGGATTAGAAAACGTCACTAACCTAATACTGCTGAGGTATTCTCTTTAATGATAGAAAACTCTTAAACACTTCTCTCAGTGCTGCATACTGAAAACAACTCTTGCCCCATCTCCTTACATAGTTCAGGTTTCTTTGCAAACTCTTGAAAAGAGGCTACATTAGAATCCATTCAAAATAAAGTATTGGCCTGGTTTTCTCTTGATTCTCTAGAGGCTTGCAAAATATGGCAGCGTATTAAGTACCTTGGCCAGAATTATTAACTTGGGGAGTCCATGATAAGGTATCCATGGATAGAATTCAGGATGTCTGTGAACTTGGGTGGAAAAATTTATTATTTCACTGACTTCTGAAATGGAATGTAGGCAAAAGCCACAGTAGAAAGTATTAGCAGTAGCTGTGATTTGCCCCTCGTAAATATTGCTGATATTTTTGTATCACATGACTTGTTGCACATATTTCAAAATATTATTTATACTTAATACCACGTCAAAATTATGGCAGTTATTAGATGACCACTTGTTACTTAATAGGTTAATAAAGAAGCACATATTATGTCCCACAACTTTTTATAAGTTTTAACTAAAATGAGGATAATCATAGGATCTGTAAAGATTAAGTAACATGATATGTATAAAGTGCTTAGCATAGAAACTGGCATTTTAGAAGCAATAAATGTTACTATTTTACTGTATACAGAATGTTGACAAACAGCAAGAAAGGTATTAGACTTGTGTTTTATTACCATATACTGGTTTGTTTCTGGGATTTTTTTTTTTTTTTTTTTACCGTTTTTTAAAACTAAAAGTCCATAGTTCACATAATGTTCACTCTGTGTGTTTTACATTTCTATGGGTTTTGACAGATGTTCAATAACATGTATCCTCCATTACAATAGTATACAGAATAGTTTCAATGGCCCAAATATCCCTTGCACTCCACTGATTCATCCTCCCACTCCTGTTCTCCTGGTGACCACTGACCTTCTTACTGCCTCTGTAGTTTGCCTTTTTTAGAATGTCATATAGTTAGATTCATATCTCTTCACACTGGCTTCTTTGACTTAGGAATATGCAGTTAAGATTCCTCCATGTCTTTCTGTGGCTTGATAGTTCATTTATTTTTATTACTGAATAATATTCCAATGTATGGATGTATCTCATTTTGTTTATTCATCTGTTGACGGGCATCTTGGTTACTTTTAGTTTTTGGCAGTTATGAATAAAGCTACTATAAATATTCTAGTGCAGATTTTTGTGTGGACATAAGTTTTCAGTTCATTTGAGTGACTACATGGGAGGACAATTGTTGAATTGTAATTTAGCTTGGTAAGAAACTGCCAAACTTCTCCCAAAGTGGCTGTACCATTTTGCATTCCCCAACAGCAATGAATGAGCATTTCTTTCTTTCTTCTTTTTTTTTTTTTTTTTTTTTGAGATAGGGTCTCACTCTGTTGCCCAGGCTGGAGTGCAGTGGCACGATCTCGGCTCACTGCAACCCCCATGTCCCGGGTTCAAGTGACTGTTCTGCCTCAGCCTCCCAAGTAGCTGGGATTAAAGGCACCTGCCACCACACCTGGATAATTTTTGTATTTTTTTTAGTAGAGACAGAGTTTCATCATGTTGGTCAGGCTGATTGCGAACTCCTGACCTCAAGTGATCCGCCCACCTTGGCCTCCCAAAGTGCTGGGGTTACAGGTGTGAGCCACCGCGCCCAGGCAAGAATTTCTGTTGCTCTATGTCCTTGTATTTGGTATTGTCCAATTTTTTTGATTTTAGCCATTCTCATAGGTGGGTAGTGCTATCTTGTTTGAATTTACAATCCCCTAATGACATATGATGTTAGATATCTTTTCATATGCTTATTTGTCATCTGTATCTCTTCCTTGGTAAGGTGTCTGCTCAGATCTTTTGTCCATTGAGTTTGTTTTCTTATTGCTGACTTGAGTTCTTTGTATGTTTTGGATACCAGTCCTTTATTACAGGGTTCCCCAACCCCTGGGCCACAGACCAGTACCTATTAGGAAATGGGTCACACAGCAGGAGGTGAACAGTGGGACAGAGAGCAAAGCTTCATCTGTATTTACGGCCACTCCCCATTGCTTGCATTACCGCCTGAGCTCCGCCCTCTGTCAGATCAGTGATGGCCTTAGATTCTCTTCAGAGCACAAACCCTATTGTGAACTGCGCATGTGAGGGATCTAGGCTGCACACTCTTTATGAGGATCTAATCCCTGATGATCTGTCACTGTCTCCCATCACCCCCAGATGGTACCGTCTAGTTGCAGGAAGACAAGCTCAGGGCTCCCACTGATTCTACATTATGGTGAGTTGTATAATTATTTCATTATATATTATAATGTGATAATAGAAATAAAGTGCAGAATAAATACAATGCACTTGAATGATCCTGAACCATACCCCCCACAATCCCATCCATGAAAAAATTGTCTTCCATGAAACTGGTCCCTGGTGCCAGAAAGGCTATGGACTACTGCTTTATCAGATATGTGTTTCACAAATATTTCCTCAAAAAACAAACAAACAAACAAACAAACTCAAATATTTCCTCCAAGTCTGTGGTTTATCTTTTCATTCTCTTTAACAGTATCTTTTGTAGAGCAGAAGTTTTTAATTTTAATGAAGTCCAACATCATTTTTTTCTTTCATGGAGTGTGCTTTTGGTATTGTATTTAAAAACTCATCACCTAAGCTAAGGTCACAAGGATTTTCTTCTGTTATTTTCTAGAAATTTTATAGTTTTATATTTTACATTTAGGTCTGTGATCCATTTAGAGCTAAATTTTGCAAAAGGTGGAAAGTATGTGGCTAGATTTACTTATTTATTCATTTGTGCAAATGGATATCCAGTTGTTCCAATACCGTTTTTGGAAAAGACTGTCCTTTCTCCATTGAATCCCCTTTGCTCCTTTGTCAAAGATCAGTTGACTGTCTTTGTGAGGGTCTATTTCTGGGTTTACTATTTCACTCCGTTGATCTGTTTGTCTATTCTTTTTTTAATACCATACTTTTTTATTACTGTAGCTTTACAGTAAGTGTTGAAGTCAGGTAGTATCAGTCTTCCAACTTTGTTCTTTAGTGTTCTGGACTGTTCTAGGTCTTTTCTGCATTTCCATGTAAATTTTAAAATCAGTTGGTTGATATCCAAAAAATAACTTTGGGCTTTTGATTAAGACTGCGTTTAATGTGTAACTCAAGTTGGGAAGCACTGATATCTTAACAAAATAAAGTCTTATCCATGAACATGTAATGTGTCTCTATTTATTAGCTCCTTTTTGATTTCTTTCACCAGGATTTTGTAGGGACATTCTTTCAATATAACTGGCTTCTTTTGGAATCCTACATATTTCATTTTATGCGTTTTTAAATACGTCTTGCAAAAGCTTCCTCAGACTATCAAAGGGGTTAATAAACAAAGGTTAAAGAAGTAGTAATTCTCCTCTAAGCTATCATTCAGCAAACAATTTGTATTCTGCAAATGTGGAGGTTGATAGGTGAGGATAATTTATTATATTGTCTTGCCAGTTTAACATTTATTTTTCCTAAAAGAACCAGCATCTCAATAGAGTTGGCATTATACATAGTGTGACTTTTGTATTTTTAAGGCTGTCAAAAAGAAAATCTACCCCTAAACTTTCCTTTAACTGAGCCAGAGTATTCCTTCTGCTGACTGGCTAATTTCTAGAATAGATTGTTAGAGTTATCTAACTCTGGTTTGATACTTCTTAAGGAGAAGCAGCAATAGAAAAGACTGTCTCAGTTTCCTCATTATAAAATGAGGAAAATAATAGCTTTTTTTTTTTTTTTTTTTGAGATGGAGTTTTGCTGTTGTCACCCAGGCTGGACTGCAGTGGCGTGATCGTGGCTCACTGCAACCTCCAACTCCCGGGTTCAGGTGATTCTCCTGCCTCAGCCTCCTGAGTAGCTGGGATTACAGCTACCCGCCACCACACCCAGCTAATTTTTGTAATTTTAGTAGAGATAGGGTTTCACCACATTGGCCAGACTGGTCTCAAACTCCTGATCTCAGGTGATCTGCCCACGCGACTCGACCTCCCAAAGTGCTGGGATTACAGGTGGGAGCCACTGCACCCAGCCAATAATAGCTTTTTTGCAAGGTTGTTGTATTAGGGTTCTCTAGAAGGACAGAACTAATGGAAGAGCTGTATATATATACACACACACATATTTATATATATATACACACGTGTGTGCGTGTGTATGTGTGTGTGTGTATATATATAGGAGTTTATTAAGTATTAACTCCCACAATCACAAGGTCCCACAATAGGCCATCTGCAGGCTGAGGAGCAAGGAGTTTCAAAACTGAAGAACTGGGAGTCTGATGTTTGAAGGCAGGAAGCATCCAGCTCAGGAGAAAGATACAGGCTGGGGCTGGGTGTGGTGGCTCACACCTGTAATCCCAGGACTTTTGGAGGCTGAGGCAGGCGGATCATGGTCAGGAGAACAAGACCATCCTGGCCAACACAGTGAAACCCCGTCTGTACTAAAAATACAAAAAAATTAGCCGGGCGTGGTGGCGGGCGCCTGTAGTTCCAGCTTCTCGAGAGGCTGAGGCAGGAGAATCACTTGAACCAGGAGGCGGAAGTGGTAGTGAGCCAAGATCCCGCCCCTGCACTCCTGCCTGGCGATAGCGAGACTCCGTCTCAAAAAAAAGAAAAAAAGATATAGCCCGGGAAGCTAGGCCAGTCTCTCTTTTTCACATTTTTCTGCCTGCTTATATTCTAGCTGCACTGCAGTGGATTTGGTTGTGCACACCCAGATTAAGGATGGGTCTGCCTTTCCCAGCCCACTGACTCAAATGTTAATCTCCTTTGGCAACATGCTCACAGACACACCCAGGATCGATACTTTGTATCCTTCAGTCCAATCAAGTTGATACTCAGTATTAGCCATTACAGTTGATATAAAGATTAAAGATGGTAATAAATTAATTAAAGAGTAACAATTCAAAAGAGTAGTAAATTCCTTAGTATAATGTCTACCACTTAGTATACTGTCACCTATTTTTATTTTTTAAGTTTTTTTTGAGACACGGTCTTGCTTTGTCACCCAGGCTGGAGTGCAGTGGTGTAATCACAGCTCACTGCAGCCTCAATGTCCTGGGCTCTAGCGATCCTCCCACCTCACCCTCCCAAGTTGCTGGAACCACAGGCATGCGCCACCATACCCAGCTAACTTTTTGTATTTTTAGTAGAGAAGGGGTTTCACCATGTTGCCCAGGCTGGTTTCGAACTCCTGAGCTCAAGCAATCCACCCACCTCAGCCTTCCAAAGTGCTGGGATTACAGGCATGAGCTACCATGCCTAGCCCCTAGTAGATGATTTTAAAATGCTGATTGTTATTACTGAGAAAGGAAATATGCTTAAACCTGTTACTACTGCTTCATCAATGACTAGAACTACGTGCCCTCTCTGCTCTGAGTTAG
Organism: Mandrillus leucophaeus; assembly: GCF_000951045.1. Lineage (NCBI taxonomy): Eukaryota > Metazoa > Chordata > Mammalia > Primates > Cercopithecidae > Mandrillus > Mandrillus leucophaeus. Next base: position 1,454,100 of record NW_012104599.1, read on the forward strand.
AAGAGGGAAGGATTGTAGAATTCCAAGGCAGGCCTACTGTCTATACCTGTTCCTTCATAAGCATTGTCAGCTTTTAAGCATTGATGAGGTAGTATGTTTGTTTATGCCTATTAGTTATTTGCCAAATGTTTAACGAAAAGTTGTCTTAAATTTACTAAAAGTGGAACAAAAAGTACTTGTTTCTTCTCTAAATTGTATGTGGATCCTTTTCGTTGACTTTAAGAAAATGAAGTGTTTCTTCCCTTGTTTGTTAAAGAAACAAAACTCATTGATGATTTTCCATTTTTGTTCTAGAGAGAAATTTCATCATCTGTGCAACCTTCTTAAAGCAAACTAAGACCAGAGGGAGGATTCTCCTTGACCTTTGAAGACCAACACTAAACTGAAATTTAAAATGTTCTTCGGGGGAAAAGGGAGCTTGACCTACACTTTGGTAATAATTTGCTTCCTGACACTAAGGCTGGCTGCCAGTCAGAACTGCCTCAACAGGAGTCTAGAAGATGTTGTCATTGACATCCAGTCATCTCTTTCTAAGGGAATCAGAGGCAATGAGCCCATATATACTTCAACTCAAGAAGACTGCGTTAATTCTTGCTGTTCAACAAAAATCATATCAGGTAAAAAGTGGTTTCTTGGCAATCCTTTGTTCCATATGTTTTGTGGCTTCAGTAGCTGGGGGATGTGGCTGAATAACTTATACCAGTGATTCTCAACAGGGTATGAATGTCAGTGACAAAAACACTGGAGAATTTTCTACAAGTGTGCCCTCCCATCCCCTAAGCTGAGTCAAAGTTATTGACGAATGTATGTATATATCCGTCAGGTGACTGGGTACACAAGAGATTGAGAATCACTGGTGTTATATCCCAACCGGTATCTCGAATATTGAAAACAAAAATCCTATTGAAATGGTTAGCTGCCATCAGCATGGAGTATTGGAATACAGTGTGATATTGCAAAGAAAATGTTAACAGAGAAAAGGAGTTGAGAGAAAAAATAGAATTCTTATCTCATGGGAAAATCAGCATTTGATCTTTAAGTTGGAAGCATAAAACCTCCACTTTGTCTCTTTCCTTGGAGCTGATGGCATCGGATAAGTCAAAAAAAACAACCACTGACTACTAGGTAACTGCAGCTTCTAGAACTCTAATGGAATGGGGAATCATTTAGTCTGACCCCTTTTCATGACACCGGAGAAAACTGAGACCCATAGGTTTGAACCAGGCCTTTGCACATTTTAGGATTTAAATCTTGAAACTGAAAAGAGAAGTATACTGTGTATCTTAGTAAAACAGTGGTCTTTTTTCAATTTTACTTATGACCCTGTCCGAGTTCTCTAAATGAAAAAAGCTAAATTTATTGAGTACTTAATACTTTACTAGTTGCTAGAGAGAAAACACTGAATAAGATGAACAAAGCTTTGCTATCAAGGAGCCTAGAAAAGCTAGTGAATGGCTGGACATGGTGACTCATTCCTGTAATCCCAGAACTTTGAGAGGCCAAGGCAGGAGGATTGCTTGAGACCAGCCTGGGCAACATAGCAAGACCCTGTTCTCTGTAAAAAGTGAAAAATTAGCCAGGCATAGTGGTGCATGCATGTAGTCCCAGCTACTGGGAGGCTGAGGTAGGAGGATCATTTGAGCCCAGGGGGTTGAGGCTACAGTGAACTTTTTTGTTTGTTTGTTTGTGATGAAGTCTCAGTCTGTTGCTCAGGCTGGAGTGCAGTGGTGCAATCTCGGCTCACTGCAATCTCCGCCTCCCAGGTTCCAGTGATTCTACTGCCTCAGCCTCCCCAGTAGCTGAGATTACAGGTGTTCACCACCACACCCAGCTAATTTTTACTATTTTCAGTAGACACATGGTTTCACTATGTTGGTCAGGCTGGTCTTGAACTCCT
>NW_012104599.1:1456981-1459919 GCF_000951045.1 Mandrillus leucophaeus
AGGTGGTTATTGCTGCAAAATGGTGTGGAGAAGACACCGTATACTTGGTGTCAGGAGGAAAAATCCCTTCGATGGTCTCATTGAGCAGTGCGTTTTGGAACACTTTGTGCAAGTAATTTACGGAAATGGCAGAGGTTTAATTTACATTTCGAGTTTTTCTTTAAATGTTGACATCGACATGTATGTGAAATAGAAAGATCACCTGCAAGCAGGACTGAATACTGTAAGTGTGGGTATTTACAGGCATCAGCAAAGCCCTGCATTTCTCCTCAATTCTAAGAAATGAGGGTTTGCTGTTTTATTCTATAAGCCGAAGTCCTATTACTGCTTTGCTACAAGCAGAGGTACTTGGGACCTCAGTTAATGGATCTCAAACATTTTCCTCACTTACTGAGAAATGGTTTCACCACTGAGGGTTCAAAAGGCACTATGATAGCTTGATGATACTCTAGAAAAATACACATAACACGATGGCCACAATATCTTGCATACAATTTTGAGGCTTATGGACCCTCCCCTTTACCTAAGTGCTAAAAAGAAAGGTATTTCTGGTATCACATTGTTGAGAAAGAAAAGGCAGGAGTACTCCTGTTATTTTCCGAGTAACGGGGATATGACATGATAAAATTCCTGCAGAGGCTAACTAAATCTTCCTTCCCATCTGGGGAGTTGGAGTCGATCTCTCACCATTACCTGACTAGCACCAGTGGTGGTGATGGTCGACAGAGCGTGTGTTTTTAACAGTTAGCCTATGTGCCTCTTAACCTTTAACCTGACCAGGGATATGCTGACCTCCCAAAGGTGTGAGACTGTACCAAATGGAGGACAAAATCTAATCTAGGCCATGATAAATCGAGAGTTTCATTTCTGTTGGACACAAAAGGAACAGAAAAAGAAGCCAGCGGCTAGGTGCAGTAGCTCATGCCTGTAATCCCAGTACTTTGGGAGGTTGAGGGGGAGGGACCCAGCCTAGGCAACGTAGTGAGACCCCGCCTCTACAAAGAACAAAAAATTAGCCAGGCATGGTGGTGCACGCTTGTAGTCCCAGCTACGGGGGAGGCTGAGGTGGGAGGATTGTTTGAGCCCAGGAGGTCAAGGCTGAAGTGTTCCGTGATTGTTTCACTGCACTGCAGCTTGGATGACAGAGCAAGACCCTGACTCAGAAAAGAAAAGAGACCAGAAATTATAATTAAGAGTGAAAAGTGAGGAAGGAAGGAGCATAGAAAAGCAAACATGACAAGGAGAAAGGAGAAAGTGGAAGAAAAACACAAAGAATGGTACAGATAAAAATTAAAGGATAGATTGTATTCCATATACTACTCAGATCCTGTGTGGAAGGAGCCATGATAGCGATAATAATTTACTGACTCCACTCATGACTTTATTAGGCATCTGAGATGCTTTCAGAATCCAAGAGATGGCCAGGTGCGGTGGCTTACACCTGTAATCCCAGCACTTTGGGAGGCCAACAAGGGCAAACAGCTGGAGCCCAGGAGTTCAAGACTAGCCTGCGCAACATAGAGAGACTCCATCTCTACAAAAAATACAAAAAAATCCGGGTGTAGTGGCTTGCATCTGTGGTCCCAGTTACTCGGGAGGCTGAGGTGGGAGGAGCTCTTGAACCTGGGAGGTGGAGGTTGCAGTGAGCTGAGATCATGCCACTGCACTTGCACTTCAGCCTGAGTGACAGAGCAAGACGTTATCTCAAAATAAAAATACAAATAAAAATAAATCCCAGTTTTGTAAGCAACATGTAAAGCATTGCAGGCAGGGGCCAGCGGAGCACATGCCTCCTTCTCTCCATCAGGCCTGCTCAGGGTGTGACCTTGGCCACATGAGTGTCAGATGTTTGGTGCTAGAATGCTGGCCCTGGCATCCACAGTGAACACCAGTGTGTGGTTGTCTTCTATCTTCATAGCACATCAGTAGTCAGGGCTTGATGATGGCAGAGTGGTCAAGCTTGTGGGAGCACTCTTCCCAGGATATTTGGGCTACCTCTGGAGCCACAGTGTCTTGGGCTGCTGGAGGTGAGTGATATGCAGGGGTGTGTGTGTGTGTGTGTGTGTGTGTGTGTGTGTGTGTGATTGTGGACACCTTTCAACCCTGCCTTCTTGGCCTTTAAAGACTTTGCTTTGACTTGGACTTTAGGAGGGACAGGAGCTTCCTTCTTCGCCTTCGGTGCCATCTTATGGAAAAAAAAGCTAAACCCAATGTCTTTTAAAATTGCCTTAAGCGACTAAACTAAGGAAAAGGAAATGATTCAGCGGTCAGCAAACAAGTGAACAAAATGAACAAAGGTGTTTGTGTTGGACTCCATAATAAGTGAAGCTTTTCCTGCTTGCCCTACTCTTTAGAAAATCTCATTTCAAAATCATGAATATGAAACCTTTCATTGCAGGGGACAAAGCATGTAACTTGATGATCTTCGACACTCGAAAAATAGCCAGACGACCCAACTGCTACCTATTTTTCTGTCCCAATGAGGAAGCCTGTCCACTGAAACCAGCAAAAGGACTTAGGAGTTACAGGATAATTAGAGGTAATAAAAGCATTATACTTTTTCTTTTGTGATTGGAATAACTTAAGACTGTGGTTTATGTGAAAGATTTTCTGCAAGAGTCTAAATAAAACTACCAGAAAGGGTCACAAATACTGAGACATAACAGAAAATCTCATGATTGGAAATTCAATTTATTAAACCAAAATTTGATTTCCAATGAAAGGCATGGTAGTATTTATTCTGGTTTGTTTCTGTTTTTACCTTTATGAGATAAAAGGCATACAAACCTTTTATGAAACATTTCTGAAGCACGTCTTTAGAACAAGGTCTGCAACACTGGAATAAGTATACAGGTCTCCAGGGTGACTGTTTTGAAAGGGTGAAGACTCGTGTTAATATAGAAAGTTCTAGTATATTTGTTATTAAGTTCCCATTATA
>NW_012104599.1:1462282-1463349 GCF_000951045.1 Mandrillus leucophaeus
GGGAGGCTGAGGCAGGAGAATTGCTTGAACCCAGGGGGCAGAGGTTGCAGTGTGCCGAGATTGCACCACTGCACTCCAGCCTGGGCAACAGAGCAAGACTCCGTCTCGGGGAAAAAAGAAAAAAAAAAAGTTGATTTCTCAAAGTTCACCATAGATGCCCTCTTGGGAATGGACAGTGACGCAGCAGCAAAGTGGAAATGGAAAGACTGGTTAGGAGGCGCAGGTGAGATCTGGGTGAAGAAACAGGGAGTGGCGGGCGAGATGGAGAGATGGACATATGGGCTGTTTCGAAGTAGAGCTAACAGGACCTGCTGGTGGTGTGGGTCTGGGGGACCAGAACAAAAGAACCGTCAAGGCCAAGTCCTAGTTTTTGCCTTGAGCATCCAGATGAATGGTGACCCCATTTGCTGCATTGGGGGAAACTTGAGTGGTTTTAGGGTGGTGGAATGGGATCTAGGTGGAGTGGAATCTAGGGTTCTCTCTTGACTGCCTTAAGTATGAGGTGCTTTGGGGAATGATACTGCCCAGGGTGCGTGCGTGTTGACGCTGCTTTGCCCCCTAGCTGAGGCTGTGTCTGAGTTTTGTTCATGTGCCAGGGAAACCTCATGTGTCAAACATCCTCTCAAACAGGAACACGAAGCAGAGTATTGTGTAAATAAATTGTTGTTAGGATATGGTGATAGAAATTACAGCTGAATTGGTTTTCTAATACTTCTGGAGTGTTGTTGCTTTTGTAATGCACATATAAAAGAGCATGTATGGGATGAAGATCCTTGTCAATGGAAATGGGAAAAAAGGGAACTTGGCATGTGCATAAATCTTCTTAGGGCGAGTGTGAAGGTAACGAAGTGAAATTAGAATTAAACGTTCTTGTGGTAGCCACCAGGGGGCGTTGCCAGCCCCTGAGCAGGTTGATGGACACCTAGGGGCAATGTGGCACCAACCCCGGACGTAGTATTCAAAGGACTGTTTATATCTACAGGATGTGTGCAAGTTGTGTTTGTAATTCTGTTTATGAATCTGTCCATGTTGATGAATTCATATTACCCCATTAAAAATGAATTATC
>NW_012104599.1:1463399-1464366 GCF_000951045.1 Mandrillus leucophaeus
CAGAGCGAGACTCCGTCTCAAAATAATAATAATAACAATAAATAAATAAATAATCAAGAAAAATATAGTCACAAGTGCTATGCAGAGAATTGAGACAGGACAGTAGAATAGTCAATCAGTAAGTAAAGATGTAACCCCTAAACTGAGATCTGAACAGCGAGGAGCCAGATGTGAGGAGATCAGGGGAAGACCTTCCAGGTCTAAGGTCCTCAGGCAGAATGGTTTGGAGTGTTTGAAAAACCAACACTCCAGTCCCAGCTGGTTGACTCATTGTGAAATATGTAGAGAGTGATATGCAAAACGGCAGGGAGGGCCAGATCACATAACATCTTGTAAGTCATAGGAGGGAGTTTTTTTGTTTGTTGTTGTTGTTTTTGCGACAGAGTCTCACTCTGTTGCCCAGGGTGGAGGGCAGTGGTGCGATCTCAGCTCACTGCAACCTCCACCTTAGGAGGGACGTATGCCACCACTCCCGGCTAATTTTTGTATTTAGTAGAGACAGGGTATCACCACATTGGCCAGGCTGGTCTTGTACTCCTGACATCAGGTAATCCCCCCACCTCGGCCTCTCAAAGTGCTGGGATTATAGGCATGAGCCTCCATGCCTGGCCAGGAGTTTTTAGGTGTGTGGTGGGAAGCTGTTGGGAGTCTTATTTTTAATTTTTTGAGATGGAGTCTCACTCTTTCGCCCAGGCCGGAGTTCAGTGGTACAATGTCGGTTCAATACCACCTCTGCCTCCCAGGTTCAAGTGATTCTCCTGCCTCAGCCTCCCAAGTAGCTGGGATTACAGGCAAGCATCACCACGCCTGACTTTTTTTTTGTATTTTTAGTAGAGATGGTCTCACCGTGTTGGCCAGGCTGGTCTCGAACTCCTGACCTCCTGACTCACATCTGTAATCCCAGCACTTTGAGAGGCTGAGGCGGGCAGATCACGAGGTCAGGAATTCGAGACCAGCCTGGCCAACA